>NC_064535.1:7712092-7947178 GCF_023856365.1 Brienomyrus brachyistius | reverse complement strand
CGGCTTGTGGCCCCTTAAGACTCACGGAGGCCATACTTTGATCTCAGTTAAACTGTTTCGTCAAGTAGGACAGGACACATGTAAAAATAAAAAAACTCCACCGGCATGGAGAGCGGCCGAGCAGCGCTGAGAAACGGCTACACCGGGGTTCTGCCGTGCAGGAAATAAATTGACGTGCTGATGGAGACCGACGAGATTATCAGCGGTTCTCTGTCACTGCCGAATGTCCGTTTTTTTTTTTTTCTCACAGCTTTCCCGCGTGCTAAGCAGGAAAGAAACAGAGGTCCGAGAAGAGGCGGGGAGGGAGGGAGGGCACCCGATGGGCCCCACTGAGCAACTGGCGGCGTGACAGCTGCAGTCACACACACAGGAGCAAGCAGGACTAAAAGCACTCGTGCACACACTCTCTAAAACTGTACCTGTCATTACTCCTACTGCCCTGTGCGTTCAGGAGAGCCCTCCATCAGTGGTGCATGCTGGGAAACTGCACTCTGAGCAAAGCTTAAAGGCTTTAGTGGGTCACACATTAGGTACTTCCGGAAAAAAATTGGCCATGCTATGCGTTATTATTTATCATTATGCATTGCAGAGTTGAACCTTTTACGTAAAGGGGGTCACAGTTTCACACCTTGGGTTATTTATATTTTACTTGGAGCGGTTTAACTTCGTTGTGTGGCTAAGAGGAACCACAGGCCACAATCTCCTTTGGTCCACCTATTGTCTCTGTACCCTAAACCCAGGCGCACAGCTTCTGCACAAACATAAATGGAGAAAGCCAGGAGGTCTGTTAATCCCTGCTGAGAAGCAGCTAGAACCACAAGGAGGTGACAGAGAAGTGAGGGAAATAATGGGGGGGGGGGGGGGGTAACGCTGCCTGATGGGGGCCGAGGCTGCCACTGACGCCGGGAATGTAAATAGTAGAGTAGTTGGGGTCTGGCTCTTTCTCCCCCAGTCCTCTAGAAAGCCCACATCTCGGGAGCCCAGTGTGACCTCTCTCAGATCACCACTAGACAAAGGGCTATTAATAGGCCCCAACCTCCCAGCCCCTCAGCCACACCCCCGAAACCCCTCTGCAGCAGAGAGGATATATTTTGTTGACCCGAAGAGGAACGATGCCGGGGGGAGTAAGCGACCAGGTGCTCCCACGTGCGATTAGGACCCGCTAACAGTGGCCATGACTCTGTGTCTCATCCGAGGGGCATCTTTCCTGTGCAGTGGGGGAGGGGGACACAGCCTGGGCTATGGGACTCCTTGATCCGATTTCCCCCTTAAAGTCCTCGCACTGGGCTGGCCTCTTGTAGGCTGGGGGGGGGGCGGGTGCTTCGAGGACAGGTTGGACGACTGGGATCACGCTGGTGTGCAGCGAGGCCCCTACACGCCCAACGGGGAGAATCTGAAACCACACCCAGCAGGTAGACACTCCAATGTGAGCAGGGGAGAGAGAGAGAAAGAGGGAGGGAGAGAGGGAGAGAGGGAGAGAGGGAGGGTGCTGGTGCGCGGCTCATACGGCTGCACTGGGCCCCGCGAGAGTTCTACTGGGTGAGTATTTTTAGAAGGTTATACCCGGTGACAGGAATAAAAAAACAAGAAAACAACAAGAAGGGAGAAAAATATGGTTCTGCTTCAGCAAACACACCTCTCGCTTTTCTCGCTACCCCTTTCTCGGTCTGTTTTCAGCTGCATGTCCGGAGGGGCTTTCAAGCCTCAGGTCTAACCACCTCCCTCGCCAACCACCCCCCCCCCACCACCCCCGCACCACCAAAGCCGCCACACAGAATCCCACCCCTGGTGAATGACATAGCCTTAATTCATTGGGGGCCCACGCTAGGAGCGGAGTAGCCAAAGACACTAGGCCTATAAACATGTCCAAATTAGCACAGGGGCACAGGGGGAAGGGGCCGTGTGCTGTGTGATTACAGAGCTCGCGGGTGGGGCGGGCAAACCCCCCCCGTGTGCTTCAGATAATGACATGGGAGTGGTCAAAGATTGGGCCTCCAGGCAGGCTATCTTATCCTCCAAAATCCAGAAAGGGACACTCACAATGATGGTTCTTTACCTATAAGCACGTGCAGTACTCTGCCCCCCCCCCCCCCCCCCCCCCCCCTCACCACCCCGTGGCTCCCTGGGGATAAGCCAGCCTGCCGGTGCCCCCCCCCCCCCCTCCTGAACACCACGCCCTCAGGAGAGCCTAGCGAATCAACCAGGCAAACCAACAACTTGCTGGAGTTACTGCGCTGGCGGGGCGCATGTAGACGGACACGACGAAGCCAACCACGTCACCGCCGAGGATGGAAAATGTAGGTCCGGTCCCCCTGCGTCTAGCTTGACGATCTCAGCCTTTTTCTCCTTAATATTTCTTGTTACTTCAAGTGTGAGGAATCAGACAGTAGGCCCTCAGCGTATGTTCCACAGCTTAGATGCGTTCCATTACGTTGCACCCCCCACCCCAATCCTCCCGAGACTTGTTCAGCTGTTTATAGAATAGGAGAACTGAGTGAAGCCGGAGCTGACCTCTTGCAGGCTGCAAGGTTTGGGCAGGGGGGAGGTGCGTTATGCAAATGAGCCCACTCGTCTTGGGAGGGGGGCGGGAGGGCGTCGTTTCTCCCCCTGGTACCTTGGTGGGTCGCTTTGCGCGGTGCGCCGAAATGGCAAGAGACAAATTGCAGGCCTATCGCTGGCAATCTGCCCCTCAAACTTGGCAGATTGTGTTCACAAGGGGAGGGGTAGAAATGGGGGGGGGGAGGGGGGAAACATAAAGTGGGGGGGGGGTGAAATTTAAAATGCAGCGCGTACACACTAATGAGGCGAGTGAAATTGGGCTGAATGTATTTACACATGTAATAGGTTATGCCATACAGAACATAGATTTGTTGGAGTGCGTCTGATGATTGACTCGCGAACAGTGGGAGTTCCTCTTGCTGTTAAAGCAGCCGCTCTCCGCAAGAACGCGTAGCAGCCATGACTGGTGTCGCCTCGCGGCTCCGTCTGCCAGATGAGCACTCGCAGGCGGCTCGAAGCAGGAGGACCTTTCACAAGGCTCCCATTCCTCCGGTGACATGGTCGAAAATCAAAAGGCCCCGCCGCTCGAGACCGCAGGCGGTAGCTACGAGACCCGGGTTATCACCGCTCTGTTAGCGGACGGGTAAAAGTCTTCACTCCAGTAGCTTCTCAGCCTGGAATCCGCACATACTTGCCAAACGAGTAGATATACCCAGTAAGCTGTGGTAATCCACCCGAGTGTCTGGCTATTCCTGACCAATGCTACCAAATGAAGGGCATCACAGTGTAGAGACACTGAGGTCCCTCAACCCAAGTCACCCCCAGTCAGCAGTACCACACGAAAGTCTGGCAGCAACTAAATGTGCCAGAACAAATACCGTAAACACTCTAATACTGGGAGCCAGAAAAGGGGTTTTTTCGGGCCAAAGATAACATCTACATATTGAAGAACAGAAGCAAATAAGTATGAAGAAAACAAGGATAGGCTAGATGAAAAAAAAAGGAAGAGATGGAAGAAATCAGTCAGCCCTTTGGACTCAGGGGTTGGGAGCGGGGGGGGCGGTCACAAGGGACCTGCGCTCTCAGCTGGCAGCCCTGAGCTGCCTGGTCAAGTATAAAGGTACATCTGTATCTGGTAGGGAGGGGGGTTTAATAGAACAAACAGGCAAAGAATTGTGTTTGAATTTTAAAACAAAATGTGAGGTGTTGGGGGGTTAGGGGTGAGGGGAAAAGAGCAATGAAATATAACACACGCACACCACCACACACACACAGGAGAGGAAAGCCCCACAGCAACGAGAGACGCAGCCATGTGAGGCTTCAGACCTAACATCCCGTTGACAGTAAAATCTGTTTACGTCCACAGCCCACGGACAAACCAGCGCCAGGAGAGAGGAACCCTGGGATGGGGTAGAGGCCACTGCCATGCTGACAAGCCTCAGTGTTTGAACAGCTGGTCCAGAGCGGTGGGACAGCGCGTTGAATGCTGTACCACACGCAAAACCCTCCGGTTTCTGTCAGAAAGCACTAGTGTTAAGGCCCCGGGAGCATGTCCTTCTGGCCCCTTTCCTGGTCCGTTAGCAGCAGAGCATCTGAATCGCCCTCATGTGAAGAAACCACCTCATAGACAGATTGGCGAGCTATACTTCTGACATGGTGCAGTATTCAACCCAAATGGACATTCACGAACTGCAAGATGCCGACACCCGTAGGAAAGGAGGGGGTGCGCAATTGCCGACGACCCGTGTATGTGCCCGGGATCCTGGGAGGCCACTTGTCACTACTGGCTCTGGAGCACAAGCTGACGACGTGAGCCTTATCGTGGCCAGAACTTTTGTTGCGGGCTGTAAGTCTTCGTGGGTCATAGTTCACGTGGTCACCATTGAGCTGTGGCGTGGCAAGGTTTGGCCAGCCCAAGTCAGGTGTTTAACAGCAGAGTTATAAAAATGGAAAACACCCACACAGGGCTCTTCAAGTTGGGGGGGGGCTGAACTGTAAAACATGTGAGAAATAGACTAAGCGCTGGCACACTGACAGAAGAGAAACATTAGCCTCCGGCATCAGCAGCTAAAACGGTGCTTTTTTTCCCCCTCCTCATCCGGGGAGAGGTACGGACAAATAAGAAATTCCGTTTCGGGGGTGCTGCCTCTATTGATCCGTGAGTGCTGATCCACAAGGAGGTCCGGCTGAACAGAATTTTGACACAGATGTCTCCCTATTTAACCGATCAAATGGAAACGGGAGTCTATTAAACGGAATGCAAAATGTAGTAATACTCATACATGCACACGCATTCCTGAGTGTCACTGGTGTATACCAGCAAGGGCATATGGGGAAGGTGAAGAAAGGAAGAAGAAAAATGCCACAAGCTGACAGATCTCACTCTCTCGTGCCTGATGTTGCTTTTAAATCAAATGTAAACACAACTGTCACACCTGGGCAAACACGCAAAGGTGGCCCAAGATTCATATGAATCGCTACATGAGGTAAGCATGATACAGTCTGATTTCAGGTTTTGAACTGAAAAAATTCAGAAGGTTAGCTTCGAAATGGGAATGCATCCCCCCTCTTCCGGTACCATCCCATTTGGCTGCATTGTTTCCTCGACACACAACAGGCTGTGGTGACCATAGTCAGGCAAGGTCAGATCAGAGGAATGGCACAGCTTTCATCTCTCCCCTATGGCCACTGGAAACCGGCACCTGCCCCCCACAGGAACAAACCTTCCCATCCCCAACGGAATTCTGATTAAACCCCAAGGCCGTGAAATTCCCTCCCGGCAGGTTAGTGCAGTTTGCATGGACAACTGACAGGACCCTGACCAGCCGGAGTGGCCTACTGCCAGGGATATCTCTCTGGAAACGGGAAGATGTCCAGCCATGGGCACCCTCGACCAATAAAGCAGTACACCACTAAGTTCAAGGCGCAATGTTAGCACAAGCCAGCACTTTCTGGGACACAAGGTGAGGTTGAAGTCAAGGGAAGCTATGCGCATAAATAAATAAATGACCACGTCTCGGCCCTAAGTCCGGCCTGCCACTGGCTTGAGCTGCAGCAAAACATACAGCTCCCTCCCGGTTCAGCGGCAGTGAAAATATAGCCATTAATATTCCTAAGTGACACAGATCAATTATTCACCAGATCGTCAGTCGATGTTGTGAAGCGGACAGACGGCGGATCACACTCGGGGGGGGGGGGGAGAAACTTTAGCTCGCCTAAGCCAATTATATTTCCATAAACGCCTGGGCATTGCGGAGCAGGGCCCTGTCTTCCGCTTCGGGGAGCGGGGGTGACCGCGGGAACTTGCGCAAATCTGGGGTGGGCATCTTCATCCATCATCCACGCTGATCTCTCAGCCTGGCTCACAAACAAAATATGGCACGGTAAACATACTCCATACATCACAGTCTGACACCCCCTCTCCCCCACCCCCGGCCCCATTAAGCAGGAAGCGAGGGCCTGGCGGGGGACCAGCCCACCCGACATTAACAACACAAAAGACGAGACGTTCGGACAATGCTCTAGAAATAGGATACGGGGCCCCGGCGAACTTGTCCCCATCCTCCACTCCCACCTCATTCCCCCCTACCCCCCAGCTGCCTCTAGACAGAGCGGGACACGTCTTTGTATCACAGGCGAGGCTCTGAAAGCTGCAAAAGACTGGCCAAAAATGGCGTGACAGACTTTCCATCGTCGTAGCCAGCCGCAAGTCACCAACAGAGCAAAGTGGCTAAATTGTGACAGTGCTAAGATGACCTGAAGAAGCATAGAGGTTTGGGTCAAATCCATGTATTAAAAATGTTGTACCTTTAATGCTATGCTTTCCCACCACCGCGGTTAATCGGTTAACCGTTCTTTCTAGAATGGATGAAGCGTGCCTCTACATAAAGCGGTCTGTGGCTGCGACCCCTTTGCTCCAACATCTCACGTAGGGTGAGAGCTAATGCATGGGATCTGGCATATACCGCAAATCATAACCTGTAGCTGGCCCCGACTCTTTCAGTGAATGCAGCTCGTGTGGCTACAGAAAAAGAGACGGTAGCCCATGGTGAGGTTGGCCTCTAAGCATTTTGCTGATGGCGGTACCAATGGCCATAAGGGGTTGCCGAGATTTGACCTTGAGAAGTCAATGCCAAGACACCACTCTCTTGAAAGTTTGACACACAGCACGACACCTGGTAGATTACAAATGGAGGTTTCTGCAGGAACTGCCGCAGTAGTGGATTTGGATGAAAGATCACCAGCCCGGCACCCATTAGCACATCAACTTCTAACCTCTCTTTACTGTCATTCCACCCTTGAAGCAGGCCCAGAAAAACTCCCATAGGACCTTCGGGTGTGATGTCTACACCCACGGGGCCCAACACCATGTCCAGACTTGCAGGACAGCACCTGCACAGAGACAGTTTTGCACGATTACAACTCCAGGCTTTCTGAGAAACACACACCTGTCTGGTGACACCTGCACGGAGCAATCATGGAGACGTCTAAGTGAGGACAATGCGGGGTCAGCAGGGAGGGGACATCTCCAAGACTATTTACGTCACCTTTGATACCACAGATGGCAATCGGGGATGTGGCCAAGATAAGGAGAGTCTTGCAAAACAAGAGTGCTTTGAGAGGGCGGCCTTGATGGACACAGCGAACTGTGGCCCTGCTCTGGAATTAGCCCCTGGGCCTGACATTAGAAAACGTGCCCCTCCCTTTGTTCCTGAAAAGGAGCAGGTCAATGTTGCCACACAAGAGCAAGAGAAACTCGACTCTTCCAGCTCCAGTTTGACGGCTGGGTTTATGCTGACAGGATTCCAGAAGGAGACCCTAGCAGTAACGTGTAGACCCTACCCTAGACACCCTAAACATCGCGAGGGGTAAATTTACCCTTGACACCAAGAGTACACGTTTGCTTGCGCTTAGTTCCCCGTCAAATCCGCAGAACCTGGACATCAATGAAGGGGGTCAGGAAGCAGTTAAAGGAGCTCCTTTATTAGAAGGAACGTGCCCAGACTTTTTGGAGGGGGAGGGGGTGATGAATGGCACGTCCCCGACCCGCATCAGACAAGGGTTCAATAGCCATTCTTCAAGTTGGAAGATAGAGAAATCGATGCTGTCCTCCATCCGTGGCCGCTAACCAGTTCATATATCAGCGGGCTGCTGGCAAGTGAAGCAGGACATGGCACGGGTGGGGCTGACAGACAGGTAACGAAAAAGACAGGGAGGAGAGGCCACAGCCTCCTTTCTCTGTCGCTTAGTCAGCCTTCGCTAGTCCATTCAGACACTGACCTCCCACTCATCTCTAGCTAACTTTTCTCGAGTTTTTATATAAATCCTTGTTCACTTGAATATGCCCTCTCCCCTTGTTCCTGTCATGTGACTTTATTCTTTAACTCATTGTCCGAGACCTTCAGGTTACTGGTTTCATCAGAAGAAGGTTTCCTTTTTAGTTTTTCTTCTCCTTCTTTTTCACTGTCTCTCTCTCTCTCTCTCTCTCTTAAGAACTCCTCCAAACCAGGACTGATGACAGAGACCGACTACAAGGCTAACCAACCGGTCTGTACTGGTTCTGGCATGGCAGGGGCAGGCAGGGGGCAGACGCATTTTTCGCTTCAAGCCAGAAAATAACCTGGAAGCATCTGAGGTACATTCAGGTAGAGATGGGGGGGTGGTGGAACAGAGGCACAGAGATAGAGAGACGGGCAGTGACACAGCCCCATCAAACAGCTGGAACTCGGCCAAGTTCATCTGTTAATGGACAACAACCGTGGGTTCCCTACCCCTCCTCCAGCTGCCGACCTACGCTCTGACCCCCCCACCCGCCTTCCATTCACATTTCTCCCCCCCCCTCCCTCTCAGGCCTCTGTAAGCCAGGCGTAGATTATTCCCCTGCCTTTCCCTTTCAATTCCAGATAAACAAAGTGCTTCAAGTTCAGGGCACACCCAAGGACCCTTGACAAAGCAATCCATCATCCTGTCTGGCTGAACCAGTCGGTCCGCACAGAGGCCATGTACAGCCGTCGGTTCCAACGCACAATTTTCTCTTTGTGCTCCCGCCCCTACTGCTCCTCTACACCCCCCCCTCCATTTGCCTGACCAGCCTAAGGCTCAAGCCCCACCCCCCAACACTAGGGTTCTTCCCCCTCCCTCCCTAAACCTGCCCTGTCCCAGGCTCAGCCGATGGGCAGAGAAGATCAAGTTCAGTCTTAAGTAACTAAGTAAATAAATAAATGCATGTCTGCATGTGGCCCCTGAAGAGGGAGGGGCCCACTGGCAGCTCAAGGCATGCAGTGACGCGTCCTGCCTGGTTTTCCTGAGAACAGGGGAGGCAGCCAGAGAGAGCAAGCGGGAAAAAAAAAAAGACAAAGATCACAAAAAGAGGAAATTTGGTGTGGAAATTCGTCCCTGGCTGGGAAATGAAAAAAAATAGGGCTGTTTTTCCCGGGTGTTAATTTTGTCGCCTACAGCATGGGGTTGAGGTCTCCTTTCATGTGAGAACGACAGGGACAGCAGCTCCTGACGTTGTCGAGGGCCTGCACTGAACGAGGAGCAGCAGTCTGTCAGAGCTTAGAGACAATCGCTCCGATGGGCCAAGCTTTTCGGACGGAATCCGTTTCTCAGCGGCCCTTCACCGGGTTCATGGCCACGCCCTGCCTGCCCGTACAGCAAACAGGTTCCCTTTTTTGGGCGGGCCTTGGATGCTGGTTCGTGAACGCAGTCTGGAGTGCCTGGACCTCCCAGGGGCACTTTAACCAAAACACAGAAGGATATTCGAGTACGGCCAGGAAACCAGCCACGGCACTTATTCCACAGGCAAATAAACTTTTGGCGCAAGGGCACGAAACAAAAAGCAAAACACAGACACACACAAACATCTGACTATGATTAATCTGCACAAACAGAGTTCGGGGATGTCTCAAGAGGAATGCTGAGTACACGCACTGAGCCCAAGCATCCCAAAAGGCGTAAATAAGACGTCTGCTTCTGTGAAAGTCCAAAACACGGACACCCACAACAATGGCCACCAGTCAAATCCCTCGTAAGCCAACTAACTTCGAGGCAGATGCCTAACTGACCAATTCCACTGTCAAGTGACCAATCATGACCCTTGCCGATGAGGACAACCAATCCGAAACCTTATTTCACTTCCACGGGTAGAGAATCTCCTCTCCCCAGTGTCATCTGTCTACTTGATGAGAGAGCATTGTGCATCGTGATTCTACCCCTCTAATCACAGGAAAGACGGCTACGCGACTCTCAAGGCAGAATATTCTTTGAAATGGCATCACAAGCTCCGCCATTAAGCTCGCTTCAGCACCACACTGCCGCTTGAACCTGACGTGCGCATTTTGCTCTCAAATGGCCAAGCGATGCTTTATTTAAAGAGGCACCGAACGCGATCTGTTCTCCTTTCTTCCCCGTTACTATTCACAAGTCGCCACCCTGCCATATACAGCACACCTTCTCCCCTTCATTAGCCGCGACGACACCCCGGCACCTTTTCACGCCGCGCTCACAGCCGCTCGCACTTCATTACTGTGCTGTCGCCACCGCTACTGGGGTGCGATGGACACAGCGGGGAGAAAGGGGGGGGGGGGGAGGGGGGTGTCCACCAACATTTACTGTTTCTTTACCCGTTTTGAAACGCTAAATTATCCATTAGATTTCCTCATATCTCACTGAAGCAATTACATCGAGAAAATGATAGCGAGGGAGGAATCTATTATGCATGGCCTTGGACGGGGACCAGCAGAGAAGATGTCGGAGGGGCACGGGAAACGGTTTAGGGGACACCATCTCCTTCAGGAACGTGATCCCACGCACCACGCATGTCTGCAAACAGGCAGGCGGCAACTTACAAACAAACGAACGAGCGAACGAATAAACAAGCAAGCGAACAAGCAGACGAAGGGAAGACGCCCGCTTATGGATCCTATACATTCTCCCCCATCAGTTCATCTCCCAGCTTAAAGTTCAGACTCTTAATTATTCATCGGCACTCTGGATATGGTTTCCCAGCAGAATATTAAGGGCTTTGAAGCATGCCGAAAGCCAGGGTAGGGCCAGCACACTCCTGGGGGGGCGGGCGGGGGGGTAACCAAGGTCCATGGGGACCCCTCCCTCGCCTCCCCCCCCCCCCCCCCGTTAGCCAAACGTTCTCCGCACAACTTACTTTTCCTTCATTACGAATTCCGTTTCATCGCCATGTACACTGCGGAGGTTGCTCTCAGCGCCTGGCGAAGACTGGGGGGCAAAAACAACAAGAGGGGGTGCGGGGGGGGGGGGGGGGCAATCCCACCCGGCACTGGTGGACAGTACAAAATCCAAGCACGTGCTTTGTATTCTTTTCTTTTTAATTGTCTGAGCTCATTATCACTTGCAAATGCATTTATGTGACCTTTTAAGGCCTTCCTATGACTTCTCTACCAACAAGGATTCTTCCACAGAGTTCATGTGATTTGTACTGTTTTTTTATTTCCTCTTAGATGTTTTCTTTGGGCAACCTGACAATACACGCGCGTGTGTGTGTGTTGTTCCTTGGGTTGTAATGATCGGCCAGTGTTTGCCTGGGTGGCGACGCTGAAGCGTGAACTTCTCATTTTATTTAAATGCACCCATTCATTCATCCATCCATATGACGTGAATTTGGACGCTCACAAGAGATTAGTATGTATTTGCCGTCGGCTCCGGAGGTGTCCAGAGTGGAAAAGCCCGACTGAGCAGAGTACCGTTCGCTGGGCGCATCAGCCATGTCGCCCACCCTCCCCACTCAGAAGTGCTAAAACCCTAAGCTGTACAAACTATTTTCACCTTTCCCCGATGCCAGTCGGCCCTCCCCCCAGCTCTCCCCCCCCCCCCCCCCCTGCCCCCGGCAGGCTGCCTGACAGCCTCTGCTGATGTGCTGCGAATGCACATGGTAATAGGCCAATCAAAAATGCAAAACAATTGGCAATTACTGAGAGGGCCTAATGGTCATTAGAATTTACAACTAGGTAATGAACTAAAGTCTGCCCACATCATGCATATTCATAAAGCAATTTAGGCTTTGAAGATTAAAGAAGTGCTTAAAATTCAAATGAGGCCGAGTAAATTATTAGTAAGATTCAGTCAGGAAGTGAGGCGGTTTTTTTAATGCTTGAGCATGTGTGCGCGCCTGTGTGTGTGTGTGTGTGTGTGTGTGTGTGTGTGTGTGTGTGTGTCCGCGTCTCCACACGCGTGTGTCGGCCTGCACACACAACTTTTCTGTCTGTATTTGCAGGGAAAGGCAGCTGATCTGAAAAGCAGAGGAACCCCCCACCCCCCCAAACTTGAGGTTTCACAAAATCAGCATTAAAAATTACATTTTAGCAACTAATACTTCATATTTTAACACCTTATGTTTATTTTGTTGTAATTGTCTTTATTTTTGTAATAAATATTACAAAATTTTGTAATATTATTTATATAATTATTTTTATTTTACCAATACTAAATACATCTTAGTACACTTATATATTATGAATAAAGGATGTAAAGTTTATAATGTATGATAACAATTATGTTAATATAAGCTCAATTATTATTCTTTTGTGTAATAATAGTAGCAGCTCTACCCATAATGTTCAAAAACAGGGAACAGAGAAACACAAAAACCTCACACAGCAAAATGTCTCTTTCCTTCTGAGGAAACAGACTCTGAGCTCCTCCGAGCTCCATGACAAGCGCCCCCCCTGCCCGGGGGGGGCAGGAAGCTGGGCACGGGCCGGCGTTTCCACTGCGGAAGCCATCCTGCTCAACAAGCTTCCCGACAGCCCATTCCCCCCCCCCCCCCCCCCCCCCCCCCCTCACTCCGGAAAGGGAGCCACACCGCTCTCATCACCACCAAAGCCGTCCTGGGCACTCCCAGCAAATCCCCCCGCGGACTGGGCCTCTGCACCCCATGGGGGGGTTTAGCCAAGCAGGAGGAACGCATCTAAAAAATACTACCCCACCAATTTAAACTTTAAAGGCAGATTTATACTCCAAAGCAGATTCAGTCCAGCAACCCAACCTCTGACCTCAGGGGGAAAATCACAGCTTCACTCTCTACAAAGTCAACACAGGAGGGATCCAGGGGAGCGACGGGCATCAGCGACGGGCAGGACTCATGGGACGCCAGCATGCTGAAGCAAGTCGGCGGCGCGTGTGACAAGGAGGGTGGCGGGCAGAGGTGCCGCTCCACGTTCCCGGCACGCCGCTGGTCCCGGGCAGGTCGTTAGAGCGACGTTGCCGGGAAACAGTGCCATGGTGACGGGGGAACATAAGAGGAGGACTGGGGGCTGGCAGCCGCACTGGAGGACGTCCCTCTGGAGGCCATGCCAAAGCACGGCTGGCAAACAGCGTGTGCAGACGCACACACAGACACACACACACACGCACACGCACATCCACGCATACACATGCCGACATAGGTGCACGGACACGTAATCATGCCGTACATGCATGCACAAACACATAAACACACGCGGACACACACCCAGGCACAAAAAACCCCCCCAGCGGCCGTGTTTATAAAACACCGGCCTGTAATCCCCTGGGATTTATAAATAAGCTTTGTAGCGTATAAACAGTTTT
Source organism: Brienomyrus brachyistius (assembly GCF_023856365.1). Lineage (NCBI taxonomy): Eukaryota > Metazoa > Chordata > Actinopteri > Osteoglossiformes > Mormyridae > Brienomyrus > Brienomyrus brachyistius. The sequence continues at coordinate 7,934,095 of NC_064535.1, read as the reverse complement.
ATGAACACGTTTTATAAAACATCAGACATAATTTGAGAGCTCCGCAGTGAAGGGGAGGGAATGACTTGCACAAACCTGCCCTTCCACCTCAATACGGGGGACTGGGAAAAAAGGGCCCCCCATCTGCGATTCCTGACCCCAGCGTGTGACGCACTCTCACACAGACACCCATCTGCTAAATCCCCATTCCGGAGCTGCACCCCCACACCCCATGTAAACTGGAACACCAGATCAGTGTTAAAAATTAAAAGAAACAAATGAAGGAACAAACAAATCCTAACAACCTGGATTATACGTATTCGAATGAGGAAAGGAAAGACGAGCGATAAACCTCGATTTGAAAAAACTGCCTAGTGGACCCTCTGCGGAGAGTGAGTAGCTGACAGAGGGTGTGTGTCACTGCACCAGTCTCTCACGGGGGGGTAAGGGCAGGGCGGAGGCGGGGGTAGCACAGTGTCAGGCAAGGCAGACCACTAAGCACCTCTGTTTCAGCGGGCAGATTTCCACAGAATGCAGGTACACGAAAGACATACCTTCTGAGTTATAGTGTTGGGGGGGGGTGAAGAGAAATCCACCAAATTTGCAGTCGAAACTGGGGAATCAAACTCTCCTGCACGGGCGGGTATGGGAGATGGCATCATTCCTACCTCAGCCTCAGACAAAAAATACAAAAGAATTAACGTCTGCAAAACAAATCCACCAAAGTGCTTTAATGCTCGAAAGGCCAATTGGTTCCAGCTCAAAATGAAAGCAGAAAATAACGCACTGAACTGTACATGTATAAAGGAGAGCGACCCGCTTTGCAGACCCCCCCCCCCCCCCCTCCGCCACCAGCCTGTGCTGCACAGAACCATGCAAGCCAGGCCTCAGTATGCTGGGGGGAAACACTCTGAGTCGATTTCAGCAGGTCATCGCCAACTTTGTTCTGGGGTGATTGCTGCCATCCTCGAGCATGTGACCCTACCGTAAGTAGGTGTTTGGTGGCGGGGGATTGGGACATACAGACCTCCTGTAAAGCTACTATTCCAGATTGTAGTCTCCAGTAAGCAAAGTGGATGGAAACCAGAGGGAAGAGATGGGGGTATCAGCACCACCACCACACCAAAAGACAGTGTTGACACATTAACAAACTACATTCTGCTGTCAACTCAGGACAGTGACCTGACTTTTTCCCCAACACCGCATGATGCTGGTCAGATGCCATCACGCACGCGCGCGCGGGTGCCCCAAGAAATCCAAACCTCCCACAATGCACTGCACGTTTTGTGGTCAAACGTTTGCAGCTGGCGCTACAGCTCTGGCTGAACTTCACTGAAGACTCCGCAGACCCAAAGACGACTGGCCAGGGGACAAATGCACGCTTAGCTAACGAGGACCACTGTCTCAAAAATCAAAATGAATCCCCTGATACAGTCAGAGATGTAAAACGCGTACCGTGCACAGCGCCGTTAGCCACCCGACATAATTGAATGCAGCCTGATTTATCGACTACGCAGCCGTCGCCGAGACAATGCGGCCATCCTTGGAATAGCCTGACATCGGCATTTAAAAAACAATTATCCGCGTCAAGGCCTGGCTACGCACAGCGATGGCAGCGTTCATCTGGACTAATCGACGGGGCCTATTTCAGGACGGTCTGGGTTTTCTGCTTTTTGTTTTTTTTTTAAAGGGTTGTCGCGGCGATTGAGGACTTGAAAACGTTTGTTATGCAAATTGGGTGTGGAGGAGAAAGGGGGGGGGGGTGCGGGGAGTAGGGAGGGGGGCATTGCTGCGAACCGATATCCGCGTTATATGGCCGACGCAAATCCAATCCGTCATCCTGACATCTTTTTGGGCGTTGTGCCTCAAACGGGGGGGGGGGGTCGCGGCCAATAACCACGTAGCATTCCTGTATTTTTTTTTTCCCCTCTCTCTCTTCTTTCCTGCATCCTGTCAAAAACGATCCATCAAGAACGGAGAAAATGGCTCCGACGCATGTCAGCTTTATTGCGACTTTACGAGTTTCGCGCATCCCTGCTGGAAACGAAAAACATCTTTACACCTGACCTGTACACCTCAGGCTCCTAAATTCTGTGCTCAAAAAAAGAATTAAACAAAAATAATAGCATGATTTTTTCTCCTGCGCCCCAAAAAAGAAAGCGAATAAGTGACGCTGCGTTGTGCAGCTTCTATCCCTGGTCTGGCCGCACAGCCCCCCGAGACGACTTTGCCGGACACCCCGTTCCGCCGTGACAGGTCCTGCCTTTCGTCACCCCAGAACAGAGCCGCTCCAATATGTAAATAGCATTGTTACATCATGCCAATTCCGCGCCATATTTGGCAATGTGGCCCTGCTCTGGGATGGCGGAGGGCTCTGCCGTGTGCCCCCCCATCCGCACGGCACCGCATGTCATTAATCACAGCACCAGAGCCTCTTTGATTGCCATTGTCTCCCCTATAATAATCCGCATGATGAAAATGCAAGGAAAACAGAATCACGTGAGAGTAACGAAAAGGATGGAAAACACCACAATAAAAAAATATCAACAGAAGTAATGTCATAATAAGGCCGTATTCTGATAACACATTGTGCCTTTTACACAAGGTCACTGTGCTCCTAGGGGGGTGGCGAGATGGCAAGCGGGGGCCCTCAGCACACCTGCCTGAGCCCCAAGAAGGCCTCAGAACGTTCGAGATCCCGCGGGTCATCAGCCCGGCCCTCGTCCCACATTCCAATCGGGGGATTCTGGGGAGCATAAGGACGTCGACACCCTAACACACCTCTAATGCCAACAGCCCGGGGGGGGGGGGGGGGGGTTATCCATCGAGACCCATCTCCATTGACTTCCCACCAAACATTTATTTTATTATTGTATTTTATTAAACGCAGCCTGGCGGGCCGCGACCCCACGCTATCGCGGGAACCCCTTGCACATTATAATGTAAATGAGCCTAATAACCACACGGAGCTGCTGACTGAGTCAAGGAATACGGGTGATAGCGTGCTTACATGGGTTGTGTACTTTGTGCTGAAAAGGCAGTACTGTCTTTAAAACAAGGTGGGGGGGGGGGGTTAACTAAACGGCCGCGACCCCAGTTAATATTGGCACCCACTGACATCATGCAAGTCCTCTGAATGGGATCTGACGGCAGCAGGGGCCCGAATCCCCTTTGCGCCACTCACACAAACTCACACCCCAGCCGTGCCCCCAAACTGGGCCGCCATCCTCTATGGGCCAAAGAGGAGGCCAAAAAACCCGCCGTGAGTCACCTGTGTGTGGTCACCCCTGAATAAGCAGCAAACGCACACCGCTGTCCCAGGACCAGGACACTCAGCGTCTCCCCGATCACACTTTAAGCCCCTTCACTCCGACGACTCTCCTCGCATGGTTGTTTACAGCGGAGTGACTAATTTTCTTGTTTTCCTCTTTGTTTCCCTCGTTCCTTGTTTTTTTTTTCTTTATTTATTGCTGGAAGTCAAACCACAAAGAGCTCGACGTAATTAAAAAAGAGAGAAGAACTCTAACGAATAATTAGTGCCGTTACGTTTCCTTAAATAAATTACTTTTCCTTGACAACTGAAAATAATCGAAAGCCTTCTCCTTCTCCCGTTCCGTTTTTCCTGGCGAGAAAGCGAGAGTCTGCAGTTCTGCATTTACGCGGCCTGTGATGCGGCCACTCGTGACCACAAGGAAATGGAGATACATCTGTCCAGACCACATCTGAGAGCTGGGGGCTTTGCACGGAACCGTGTCTCTCGCTGGGCCGGGACGACGTACTGCTGCAGACGGCTTCCCCCGTAACATTGCCCACCCCCCCACCCCCCAGCCCCACACCTCCTTGCCGGTCCCTAAGCTCTCCACCCGGGCAACCCTTCTTTGTGCCCATGAGGTGACCCACCCTGACTGCTCTGGTATAGCCACTCAGAGTCCAGGTCTGGAGCGTGACTTTGCTACAGGGCTGTTTCTGATTACTGTAGTAAAATAATAATAATAATAATAATAATAATAAAAGCTGTGTGTATCTAGGGATGGACAATGAACTGACTTAACCACTTCACCTCTACTGGACAGTATCAGACTCTGTCGAACTATATACCTTAACAATAAATTAAAAGACAGATAAACACTGTGGAAAATGTTAAAATTTGTGCCCTCGGCCTGTTAGTAAATAAATAAGACATTTTCTTAAATAGATAAATACTCCTAACAATTCACGGTAATCAATTACACTACCAGACTAATATCCATATTTCATATGATTTTTCCCCACTCCTCAGACAAGCGTTTTATGCTACTTTTATCCAGAACGAGAAAACGTCAAAGTCTGAAGTGAACACACAGCTGAGTTAAATGTGCAGCTTCTTAAAATCCTCGTTATGGTTTTCATTTTCACAGCTCAAACCGAAGCGGGCCCGGCATTCCTCGCTACCGCCAGACAGACAGCTGGATTCCTCGCGAACCGCCGGGATCCAGGCCGCTTGTGTCTCCGAGACAGCAGCCCCCACCCTGGGAGCACGCGGTGCCGTCATCCGCCAGATCCCCCTCCGGCTTGCTTGCACGCACGCGCGCGCGGCTCCGCGTCACCGACTGGGGGGCCCTGGCTTACCTGGTACGTTCTCCTGCTTTGGGCAAATTCCACGGGAGGACGTGGACAAGCAATCGTCATCGTCCGGCGTGACCTGGACGCCCACCTCCACTGGGTTGGACGATCTCCGCAGCTGGCCATGAGGCGGCGGGAGTAGGGGTGAGGGCGGCCTATCCACCAGCTTGTCCATGCACAGGTTGCTGCCGCATTGTTTTCTCTTGTGCTCGATGAAAACAAGGATATCCCCCAGAGGGAAGTTCATCTGGCATTGGCCACAGGTGAGGAGGTCCTGGTCCCCATCGGGAGCCACCTGTGCTAGCCCTTGGTGCGCCGGCTGCTCCTCCGGGACGATGGCAGCCAGGGGCTCGGCTGTGTGCCATGCGGTTGCCGGTCAGGGGGTGGGGGGCAGAGAAAAGGAGAGACAAGGGAGACGTTACACACTCACAACAGACACCAGGACCAAGGAGCCATAATCACCACCACCCCCCCCCCCAAAAAAAAATGAAACGCATGAAACGTTGGGCCGTTTTCCGGAGCAAGCGTTGGACGGTTGTAACTTGTTTTTATAGTCTGTTTAAATTGCGTTAAACAGCAGACAACAGTGCGCTCCTAAGTGTAAATATCCTAATACGCTGCGCTGATCCTCCGCTTCCTACTTAGAGAGTTGACATTTGATGCAAGGAATTTCTTAAGTCATAAATCTGCGAACGACTGAAGAAGGACTAATGCACTGGGCTTTACACTGCGAGACACTTACAACTCTGTTACTTTAACGTATTTTTCCTTATTGTTTTTTTTTTATACAAAAATTTAATCTCACAGATATTGCTGTGCTTAAAGCAGTGCCACATAATATAGTTGTACGTTTTTTAACAAACAGAATCGCGTGCCCTTAGCATGCATCGCTATGCAGGAGTTACTTGGCGTTGTCTGAATTCTTGCGGACCAGTGTGTATAAATATTGCAAAAAGTTCCCGAAGAAAAGTGAATTGTTTTATAAAGTTTTTATATGGGAAATACATACACCAGTTTACAGACAAGACGGTCATTGTATGATGCGCACATAGAAAAAAAATTGCAGTTAAGTACCCACGCGGGATGTGCGAATTAAAATAAATTGCTTTCAGGCACTCCTCCTTTAAAATATTTTTCTTCTTTCTCTCTCTCTCCCTCCCTCCCTCTCCCTCGTTTACTCCGAACGTCCTGATCTAAAAGAGGAATGATTAAAATGTGCTAAACACATGTGTAGGCTGGGAAGACCCAGTGAATTTTATTACGAAAATAGTATCAGCGACTCCTTTCCTCGCGCTTTACTTTTATTTGCAGGTTTGCAGCCGGAAACGAGTTTGCAAGAAAAGGTGGTTTACAGAGGATCCCGGATTAGGATGTTCAGTCGTTTAACAGTCGTTTATACAAACGTGTACCCAGCCGTATGTTATAGCTCCCGAGCTAGGGTTTGCGATAATCTGACGAACATTTCAAAGGAGATATTTAAAGGCAATGAAGGAAAATGCATATCTGGTGTCGGTGGCTGCAGTCAATGCCCAGTTTAACTGAAATCATACTGTACAGAGGTGAAAGCGCTCCTAATGGTTAAACAACTTGACCTTCTTTACTAAACTGCCAATTTCACATTTTAATGGACTTAAAACCACTGAGAGTCAAAAAATAGATTTTAATTTGAGTTCAGCGTTGATTGGGACAGATTTTTGATAAAAAGTGCTGGGATCTTATGAACCGAGGTTAAATTTATTTTAGCCCAACCTAGACCACATATTGAGGGGCGTATGTAGACTAGCTCCCAGACGTGCCTGCGAGGCGATATCGCTCGGATAGAGCAACGCCACGCGGCATGGATACCCGAACTAGGACACTGAGATAACGTGAAAAATTCCTATGCTTAATTTCATGTAAGGCCAGACGCTGGAATTCTGCGGGTTATACAACACCCCTGCCCTTTCAGACGCTTTAGATAATCATAATCGATGAGCTGGGCTCTCGGTTTGCGTACAATAGCTCCGGGATGACCCCCCAGCACTGACCACATCAGTGGCTGTGGAATTGGATCTCCTTTTTAATCCCCGGTGATTCCTGTATTTGATGAATGATATTATTTTCCCTCTCTCTCTTTGGCCACACTGGATGTTTTTTTTCCCCCCGTGTTGGTCACTGTTTGTTTGTTTGTTTGTGTTACTGAAAAACGATATCATCACAGCCCCCTTCAAAGTAAACTAATTTTTGGAGGGGCACAGGGGAAAACTGCTAATACATTTTTACGTTTATAAATTAACGAACGAATAATTTAGTTAGATTCTAATTTGACACGTTTTTAGGAGATTATTTTTTTTCTTTTTCGTTTTACGCATGCATGCTTAACAACAACTAACTATAGCTGGCCAATATATGCTAAAACATTTACATTTGTTGTTGTTTTTTTTGGACATACTGTCAAATATTTTTATGGCTGCTCACCCTGTATTTTAAAGGAAGCTCTTACTTAATTATTCATCTTCTTTAAAATTGATTAGCGTTCATGTTTAATGAAGGAAAAATGCCGACATGCACAGTTGGTATTAATGCTATTGATTTTAAAATATTTACACCCAAAATATAATTTACAAAAATGAAATATGACAACAAAACACCTTGTGCTTACACACAAATTCAGTACGTCTGTATGGAGCTGATTAGACGCGCATCATCAAATGAAGGCGAATTTTGTGAACATTGAACAAGCATCCCTAAAACAAAATCGTGAGTAACATGCAGTGCAACTAAAACCAAGATCAAAGCCACGAAGGAGCAACTTACACAGTTGCGCTCTCCACTCTTTGGATCGCAATGCGTTTAAAAGGTTGAAAGAGAGAAAAAAAAACCGCTATTGGTTTTTATTTCTTTTCTTTCTTTAGAAAACGAAAACACATTCAGTCAAATTTTAGTAAACTATGCAGTCTATTGTTTTTTAAAACCTCAAATTAAAAATTAATATAATTGCATTTAAGTTGACGATTGTATAAAAGATATGAGAACTAACCTTAAATTAAGAGTCGTCATGACCAGTCTTTTAGCATACAGTAAGATGTGAATTGTTTTGCATACAACATTCACCTAAAAATAGCTACAAAATAGTCTCTTTCATTCAAAGCGATTTTTCGTTTCTTTTCTTGCTGAGGAACAGAACAAGCAGGCTTCTGATAGCAATTTAACATTTTAAAGATCATTTAAAGATACTCATATGGTACACAATACGTTGACAATTTTGTGAGAATTCGTTTAACTTAAATACTCATAGAAAGGCACAGTATTTGAGGCGGGGGGAGTAAGAAGGAGGGGAAACGAAAGAGCCATAACCTCGTATTATACGTTTCCTTTTATTCCAAACATATCGTCAGAATATGTAGATTGAGGTGGCTCTGAAATTGATCAGGTTCAAGTTCATTTCCAGTTTATGATCGTCTTCTGCCTCCTAGCGACGAAGCCCAGACACGCACAACCGGGACTTCACCGCAACTTGCGAAGGATGCCTGTTCTCCTGACCAACATTTCTAAACACGGGTCACAGACCACGGAAACGTTACGATATATGTAAGTTACAGTGCCATTGCGATTTCGGAAATTATCCCTTGCACGTATGTATAACAGACGAAGTATCGTATTCGGACAAATCCGCCCGTACGCAACAACGAGCAACACCGAGGGTAGAATTATCAGTAACCCCATTCTTTCTCCAGTCGAGCATTTTATCGTGTCTTTGAAACTAAATGAAATATATGTATAGAAGGCTTGGATACAATAAATATTACACAAGTCAATAACAACATTACGGCTTTGTGTTGGCTTGATAAGTGAAATAGATCGGGACGCCTCTTGAATTAAGATAAAGGCGAGTTTCCCACTTTTGTGCATGCGTAAAATGCAAGCGTTTGTGTTTATTTTTAAAGAAAAAGAGCCGGCGAAGCAAGGAAACAAAAACCAGCTGCAAAATACTGACCGCGTTCCTGTTGCTCTTTATGAAATCTCACCTATAATTACTACAGGAGTCGCTTCTACGCATATTTTCTCTTCTCGAAAATAACACCTTACAACAGACTAAATGCGAACCATTCCGCTTGATTCACTACCAATCGTGTAGATATCTGAGAAACGAAAATGCTGGTTTATTTTTTCCTTCTTTCCGCCGCTTTTTGACACTGTTGGCAGCGGGTTACGCACACGCGGTGCTTGTAAACAGTCGAACACGAGATTTTCCCAATCAAAATCCACTTCCAGTTTTTTGAAAATCTTCCAAAAATAGTACGAGAGGAGGGAAATCCTCTCCGGATCCTAAATAGAGAGTGTTACGGGATAGTCCACTAGATATCCTAAATACCTAAAGCGCGCATACCAAGAACAGTACCCTACCTTCGCATATGCACGTAAGTGGCTGAGGCTACTGAGGCACTAAAGCCAAGGTATATGCACGTTAGGAAATTCGGACTGTAAAGTATTCCGATATAAAAAGCTTGCATGCTGGAAAAAGCAAAACTTTTTCTGCTCAAATGCAATGAAGGGAAGGCACTCCTAGATGCATTTCCTAGATGAAAATCTTTTTTTCTCCACGTTTTTCACTGAAGTCCACTTGACCACGATCCTTGCAGTCCAGTGTCCAGCGTGCATTCACCAAGAATTGCGCTCCTCGTTACAGCTTTCCCTCCTTACCGAACAGATATGACCGTGTGCCGGAGGAAAGTGTGGAAAAGGAGTGTAAATTGCAATTTTATTCTACTTACGCGAAAAATCCCGTTTGCTTAAGTGCTGAGGCTTGCCTTGCTTGCGGCGAGACATGGTGGTCGGTGGCGGCTTTCAGCGCGGTTCACATCGGGAGAGCCGGGTTACAAGGCAGACTCCAGAGAAAATATCTTCATCAATGCCTTTGACATCCAAAATAAATTAGAAATAATACAAAGATGGCGCAGGGAAGATGGATTGTGGGATAGCCGTCATGGCTTTTTTGAAAAGAGAGAGAGAGATGAAAAAATGGCAAAAGCCCCCCTGAGCAGCAAGTTCAAGTGCGGACGTGACGTCCCCGCGAACTTGAACGTCAGGAGATGGATGGACACAGACATACAAAACATGGGCAGGGCAAAGCCGGGGAGTGGGAGGAGGGAATGGAAATAAAAAAACCAATGGACACTCATTAGGGGCTGGACATGAAATATAGACCCACAGAAGCCAATGGACAGAAAGATCAGGGGGCCGGACAAGAGGCACAGGAGAGAGCGCGCAAGAGAGAGAGAGAGAGAGAGGGGGGGGGGATCTGTCTAATGAAAGCAATGTGCAGTGGTGTGGCGGGGGTGGGGGTAGTGGTGGACGTAGGAAAACAGACCACGAAAAGCCAATGGACAGGAGATTCGAGGGGGCTGGACATTTAATACTAAAGGGGGGGCGGGCGAAGCATTTCATATAGCTAAGCAATTTGCAGTGGACATTGATCGGGGATGTGGGGCAGTAACATAGTGGCAGTGAAAAAAACACAGTGTGGTCAAACAGTCAAGTGGTGACTGTGGAAGACATACAAAGGGGAAGCCGCGTTGAAACGAAACCAAACGCGAGAAATGATCGGGTTGCCTGAACAGGACAGACAGGTTCCGTAAGAGGGCAGAGGGGTTGGACAGTGTGACGGGAAGGGAGGCAAAGGTATAGTCAGACAAGGTGATCATGTGGGGGGAAAAAAAGTGTCTGGGAAGAACGGCGAGGGAGTGAAAAGCAACGAGTGAAATTCAAGTTCATGAGAAAATGCGTGCGAAATTATGCTGCCCCGATCGTTGTGCTATAGATGCGGTGTTTTAAACAAAGCGCATTAAAGATCAAGAGATCAGCCCCCTGGAAGGAGGTCGCTGTAATAAGTTTCAGATGTGTTCAGGTTGGGACGGTATGTGGGGTGGGGGGTAAGAGGAGGGGGTGTACATATACTCATGAAATGGATATAGAAATTTAAGAGAGAAAAAAAAACACTGTCTGATCAGACTAAATAATGACACCTTAAGAGACACCAGGAAAATAACAAAAGCGATGACATGATCGCAGCTGCTTTGCTATGAAATGAGACGGGGTGAAAAACACTCGAGTCAAGTAATAAAACTACGACTGCACTAGTGGCTGAGTGAGTGAATCACAGGAGCGGATTGCCGTGCTGTAGCAGCCAGGAGCTGCAGACGCGGACTGGTACAGCGCGGGGGAAGGGGAGAGCTATATGGAGGGAATAAGAGGAGATGAAACTGGGCGCCGGAGAAAAAAAGCGAACAGTGAGTGAGTGAAAATATTTGCCAGGTCAAGGTCAGTTTATTCGTTTCCCGGTCAAGTTCGGTGTGTTAGTGCTTTGCGGTGTCTTCTGTCTGTGCCTTTTGCGGGGCTTCAAAGTTGGGGGGGCTTGGAGGATTTCTTGCGTTACTTGGCGGAAATAAATGAACGCGATGCGTATGCATCGCAATGTAATGCGCTAACGTTAATGCCAAAAAATTGCATTACTATTTACTGTTGTACGCGGACTGGTGGGATTTCTTTAATCACCCGGATAAAAGTGCATTTTGCAGCATCAATTATTAAACAAATAAAATATAACAAAACCGTATTAAAACGTTCATTGTGGTCTCACTTCGTATGGATGATATATATACGACATGTAATTAAATGTGATATTAATGGCCGTTTCGTAATTTACGTCGTGCCGTATATTTTATGGTGTTAAAGTCATATAATTACCTAAAAAAAGACACCAGAACCGGATGACCTGTAAACGTACATCTATGCTCATTATTTGCGGTTACGCGAATCATTACGTTGCTCTCTTCATTGACAACTGAAACCATCCAGTCGGTCCTTTCTGTCGCATGTCGTGCAGATAAGTTTAGTTCACCACTCTCGGCTTTCCATAAACACGAAGTCTCTAGGCTGCATTTCGTGCATAATTTAAATTAATACCTTTGCATCATCTAAAGCACTGAGTGTCCGCAATATGACTACTCCAGACCTGAACATTTAGGCGAGCGTATTTCGCCCCAAAATAGGCTCGCCGCGTAGTATACGTGTTATTTGAAACCACAAATTTAAGTTATTCTACAGAACAGGAGACAATACATGCATTTATACTTGGTTTCAGCTTAGTTTAATTATTTTTTTTGTTGTTGTCACTTGCAGAATGTCAAAAAAGACTTATGAACAATGATCCGTAAAGCATTTCTCTGTTTCATTTATAAAACACTATAATGAATTACTGAAACTCTTAAAACTGTTGCTGTGAAGGATCAGTATGTATGTACGAGTGGGTCACAACAACTAACTGAGAATCGTGGAACTTTCTATGTAATAAACAGGGTGTGTGTCTACAAGAGACATTTCCTGGTGTAAACAAAGCACACTGATTATGTGTCACTATACTCCTTTATCGCCAATTTATCATGTTAGAAACTTACAGAACTAAACTCCAAGCATGGAGCAGCTTTTATCAGTTAATTAAGTTGTCTCATAATATGATTTATCAAGAGTTTGTTGCTGTGTGAAGATCTACGATACTGGTACATAAAGTGGTTATAGAAAGAAACTCTGGATTCGAAATTAATGCAGATGTTAAACTATTGTTAAAGCTGACACGTGGACATCCGCTAAGCAGAAAGTGTTTTCAGCCTGGTCTTGACAAGGGCACGAATCTCCCCACTTAAAAGAGGATGTCGCCATACAATACAGGGCAGCTGAGACGCGAAGTTCACTCCCCTCTTTTGCTGTTACTTCAAAAACTAGACCTCGCCAAATGTGATCTGTAAAATATAAGCGCTGGTATACGGGCGAAGGTGTTTCAGAAGGCTTGTACCCTCTGTATGTGCCTCTGGGAGAATGAAATGAATAATGCTGAGAAGATTTTAGACGCCAGTGAGAAATATGACCCTTTCAGTAATTGTTATCTATTGAATTATATGCCAAAAATGTCCCTTCATTCTCAGTTCTGAAATGCAAATAGAGGCGGATGACGTGTAGAAATCGTGAAATACAGTTTGTATAGAAAAACACAATGATAGGATAATATTGCCCGCGCTTTCCTTTTTACAAGGATTATCCCCTTTGGGAGAGGCAAAAAACGATAAGTGCAAGTTCTTTGAACATATACCAACTAAATTGGCTGCATCCAAAGGTATCATTGTAAGGGACACTGAAACTCCCAACAGGGTTAATAATGATTAATATCGAGCAACAGATAACGAAGAGAGTAATTCCATCTTGTACTCTCTAAACACTCCTTACACACTATAACTAAAGAGGAATTTGAAAATGAAGTTGTATGTCTTGCGTGTTTAATGAATCACGGGAGGCTACTTACATATTTACCAGTAAACATCAAACGCATTATTGTATAAAAAAACATTCTACTGAGATCACGTGCTTTGCGTATAAGGTATCACGGTAATGACATTTTTCGTATTCAGATGACGCCCTGCTCTGTGACTGCCTATATTGTACTCGGTCTGATTATGAATAGCCCTGTAGATGCCTCCCAGCCACGGAACTATCTCGGGGGCTGCGGCCGATTCAATAGCAGAGAGCGCTAACCCTGACCTCTCCCTAGACCCCTCTCCATCTGCTGGCACAAAGCGTCCCCCACCCCCTTTTCCCATTTACTTTCTTCCTTTACAGTCAATATTGATCAAAGCGCCACCTTCAATAGCGTTGATTCCGCGACAGCCATAACCTCGCGTGGACAAGGCGAATCTCAATATGTAAACGAAGGTGGGACTGATGCAATCATAAATCACCCAGTCGCTCTTAAATATATTGGAGTATCCATCTAAGAACCTGAGCATTCTGTCATGTATCACCCATTTTTGTCACGTGTGCGCGCGCAAAGGGACTCGCTCGTGAGATGAATGATGGACAGGGGGAATTAAAATGTGTTTAACTGACCATGTTAATACCGCAACGCTGTCACGTCCCGTTCGGAAGTAAAACATTTTATGTGATGCTGGCTGCGTTGCTGTTTAGTTTGCATGATATTCTTATAGGAAATGGTCAAACGACTGCACAATCTTAAGAATAGGGAGAGGCAAATTACACTGTCCTTCTAGTCATAGATTGATTAGGGATTATATTCCATAAAAGGAGTTTAATGTCCGGCTGCCCGACGGTGCACGTCGTATTCTGTGAGAGTTCAACAAATGTGTGACAATAAATAAATAAATATCGCCTGAAGAGGAAGAAGAGTGAAGGGAATGCGGGACGGTCACGTGCACGCCTTCCGCGGGCAGCAGCTCGGAGAAAATTGACTGACTGGCCGCTTGGGCGCATTTCAATATATGGAAATGACCAGGGGCTCGTGTGATAAATCAGCGCTCAACACTTTGTCATTTTTCTCCTTCTGCTTCGTTTTTTCATTATTCCTTTCCCTATTCATCTGCTCTGTTGGGTCGCCGGTTTGTGGGTTATCTTTTTTCTGCTTTGTTTTAACAATACGGTATTATTAAAACCATACAGCAACCCCGCACTTTAGATTTCTTCGCAGGCTAAATATGTATATTTACGTTGATACGGCGCTTTCGTGCGTGTGCTAGTATGTATGTCATTGGATAACCTTGAGGCAAACTAACATTACTGAATAATAACGCGTCGTTTATTGGATTTTCCTTCGGTTTTTTTTTATCTAGAAATTGTAAAAGCCTGTCATACCAAAGTTGTTAATTAATTCTCAATCACATTGGGGCACCACCTCGCATAAAACGTGACATGAGAAAAAGGATGAATTGAGACATACATTCTAGGTTAGGTGTTACTATTTCTATATTAATTATAAAGTTAAAATATATGTAGAATTTAAAGGTTACATTACTGTCAGGAGCCAATGACCATTTAAACTGATTTTTGGTTATTGAACAGTCTTCCAGATGGGAGTTTCGGCAGTGTTGTCTAATATGGCGTTCCTCTGCATGCAATTTCCAGGCCTGGTGCGTTTATTTTGATCTGTCTGTCAGTTCTCGTTATCGGAACCTTTATTAAAGAAAAGAAACCTAACCCAGCTCTAAGGAATTAAATTTATCTAGGTTCCTTTACTCTGTGAAAACATTGAATGAACGAATAAACATACTTAACCATATTCTCTTCGGTCTGCAGTAACATTCTGCTGAATTCTATACATTCTTAGGATTCATGCTGATTTTTTACTTCGGTAATCGCCTGGAGATTTCATTTGGTTTCATTTCATGTTTGCTTTGTCCGCAACTGGATTATACTCGTCTTGCGTATAACATAAGAGAAGGTACCGGTGCTTTTTTCAGATGATTTCAGGCCAATGATTTGTACGTCTCTGTAACCTATGAATGATCTGTGCAATCTGTCAAAAATGTCAATATACACAAAAGCATGGACGCATCCTTAAACATCGTGTACGCAAATTCCCTTCTAATCTGGGGTATTATTGCCGCCACAAATGCATGTTTTAAATTCTGCTGTGAAAGACGTATTTCAGTGTGGCATTTCTTGCGGATTTATTCACAATCCGATGAGGGAAAACAGTCCATAATAATCTGGTATTCACGGCACTTGGGCGATTGCAGGCACTAAATCATTTTGTTGACTAACGCAATGGTCATTCAGCTCTTCCAAACCACTAGTTTGTTTGGGCCTTTACCGAAGTATTGACGTGCGAACAAATGGAAGGCGACGGGGTGAGTTTTGCCAGACCTCGCACTGACCTTTCATGGCAGAATTAAATCACTCTGGCCGTCTCGCTAGTCCTACAATACCAAGCCAAGCTTCCCATAGATACCGATGCCAACATTTTTATTGTCGCCGCCTTTTTTTGCTCCGGGTCAATCACAGTGAGTGTTTAGTTTAGGAAACATTCAAAAGCGATTTAGAGATAGTTACTTTTCTCGGTTTTAACTTTGATATAGTTAGACATGTAGTCAATACAAACGAGGCTTGTTTCACCTGCATGCAAACTGCAACCGAAGAGAGAGGGTAGAAGAGAAGGGTATCTTAACATTTTGGGTCCAATAATCGTGCATTTTGACGATGCTGTTTTCTCCAACTCACCATATTTTATAATTAGGCAGAAAGTATATCAATTTTCGTTATTTCCGGCCTTTATTTTGTTGCCTGGTAGGGTTTTGACTCGGTATCTTAGTATAGATGTGATGATGAGCCAAGGTAGATCTTATTCTGTGTTAATGAAAATGTAAACAGTGCTTTCATACACTAACCTTTGCATGCTGCTGGACAGAACAGTGACATGTCTTCACTGTAGAAAAAAGTGAATTGGTAAAAAAAAAAAAAACGGAGAAAAAAAACAGGAATTATTCTACAATCCCCTGTAAGTCGAGCCCTGTCTTTTTCGGGGGAATTTCAAGCTTTAGTAGTTCAGACAGATTCACAGGCTGACAATTAATATTAATGGGTAGATTTCACAATGTGGCGTTATCACCCTGTGAGATGGGTTAGCATGCCATCTGGGTTTTGGCAGGCATTAGATATAATCAAAGGGATTACTTGGCTATGGGCGAAATTATAAACCAGAACTGCTTCGGCTTTTTTTTATGTATATGTGTGTGTGTGTGTGTGTATGTATATATATATATATATATAGACAGACGTGTGTTTGTTCGGTGTACTGTGTGTGTGTGTCGTTTCGGTTAATTAGGGCGTATTTTTCAGTAAATTGTATTAGCATAAACTGTAGGTACACAACGTCTCTGCTTATATTCAGACACTATAGACACAAGTCCGCTACGCAGATAGGTTTGTTTCTGTGGCCTGTCTTCGTGTAAGGTTTGTGGAACGCTCTGCGCAATCTTCATCAATCTTTGGTAATGCGTGACCATGTTTATCGCTGTAGTAGTTAAGTCGTTGTTAATTTTACACTAAACGGTTGTTATGATGATGAATGAGAGGGCTAAGATGGCTCACAGGGGACAACAGCTATTTATCCGTTGAAGTATAAGTTCCGTTTTATTTTAGCATATTAAAATTTTAAACTGTCACGGTCAGGGTTGCAAAAGATCGCACCATCTCTACGCCAAACGCCTCTTAATATACCATTTCAAACAGACCGATGGTTATTGTAACTTTGTGTGTGGGTAATGCAAGTTTGAAAAACAAGGAAGTTACATATTTGGAGGTGAAATGTGTAAAATGTATGTCCCCATAAAGTATATAAGCAGAGTACACAGGATTTCTTCTGGTTTGCGTACGCCTCTCCTACATGCATTCCCTCCAAGTTTTAATTAGTATTTTATATTGTAATGAATGGGTGCCACCTTGAGGTCAAACATGAAAATGAATCGCTAGTGAGCTTGAAAAATGTTTGTATTATTCCTCCAGGTAGTTTGGATTCCTAGATTTATGTCATGTTATTAATATTCCCAACATACGGAAAACATGAGAACTGCCTGTTGTAAAAGTCTAGTTTTATACAAACTGTATAAAGACAGTGCTCTTGTGCCCATGAAAATCATAGACAATATGTGATTTTATAGTTACGAATATTGGACCTTATTTATAAAGTTATTTTACGTCTTACTCGTAAAATACCTAAAAAATCAAGCAAACGAAAAACAACACAAGACATTTTATAAAAAAGAAACGCAATATTACGACGCACACTTAGCGATATGCACTTTTATTGCTTTTTCTTGAATATATAAAAATGTAACCAGATCAGTCGGGGTCACGCCGTTTCTGTTTAAAAGAATGTGTAAAGAATTGTAAATTATAAAGACATAAATAGTTTACTTCAGTGTTGGATTTCTTCACATTAATCAGTCAACTGTAAATTAGCCGTATGAAATATTTGTTGCACCAGTTTACAAATATCTTTAGTGCACGTCCTGTCTCAAAATGAATACATCCATTTAATGCTTTATAAGTGGGCTATTTCAGTACTATATTTCTGCTTGAATGATGATTGTCGTAGATTTAATTTTCATTAGTATTTTCATTTTGCAATTGATTAAATTTACATGCGGGTAATGTTTGTACTTGCCAAATTTTCAAATTCATTTTTGTTAGCTGCATGTGGAACGATTACTGAAGACGAGGACCAAGTTTTGTATTTTATTTCTTGTTATTTGATTATATTCAGTTTAATTTAGTTACATTTTTCAACATTATTTTGCGCCAACAAATTCATATGACCTACTGTAAAAAAAATGAACAGGTGTATTCCATCTCGAATAATCGACGATTTCATGCATTCGATAAATAAAGCGATTCTTGTAATAAAACAATCTATTCTTGGATAAAAATATGTGAACTGAAATATTTGTCCATATTCATTAGATGTTTTCCATGGTTTTAACTTTGTGTGCGTTTTATTATTTATTTACCTCAACCTTATCCCCTTATCCCCTTCCCGCTCACATGACCAAAATATTTCCCGTAGTTCACTAAATTTCTGACGGTTGCAGTACACGTATATGGTGCATTCAGCCTAAGTGCTCCCTCTAGTGTCAGAATATAAACTAACATTTGGGGTGTGTTAGCCGTTGTTGTTATTATTATTATTATTATTATTATTATTATTATTGTTGTTGTTGTTGTTGTTGTTGTTGTTAACTATATACACACTGCAACACACCCAATATATATTTTAGATTTAGATTAGATTACTCATGAACTTGATAAAGAAAACGATTAAAAAATAATATTATGTAAGCAAATGGAGGAGTGGTTGTTGTATTTGCAGTAGCTAATTTTGAGACTCTGTGTCAATCTCGTAATTGCGTATACAAAAAAAAATCACTATCAATCTGTATATCCTTGGTGAATTTTTTTAACCAGAAAGTACTGAATGCAAAACGTTGAATATACCGTTGCAACCTAAAATCCATATGAATATTATACGTCAAATCTTAATCAAGTTAAAAAGACCGTATAATTAAGACCAATAAATATTCTGGTTAAGAAAAAATACTGGCTAATGTTAATCGTCATGATATATATCATTGTTTTAGGAGCCTGAGGAATTCAGTAGTTCCTGGGATTTTTAAGATGGTCATCAAATAAACAAGTAATTCTAGAATACAAAGCAGTAAATTTCAATGATTGTGCAAAGTCGAAACAGTTTGTGTAGCAATCCGATATAGCAGGATTTATCATGCACATTGACGTGGTTACTGCGAGTTTGTTTATAGTCATATTCAAAAAAGGTTCGGTGACTGACAGATAATGTTCTCATGTGGTGTTTTTATACTGCTATACATTCAATAGATGAAATGCCTTAAAATATTTCGCGTATTCACATAACCTTTTGTACCGCTGTAAGTAAATTATTTAACTATTTATACTTTTCAAGGCATCCATTACCTTCGCACGAATGGGACATACCTTAAAGAGATTAGTGATAAATTTATTTTTAATGAATACCAATAGGCGAAAGCCCATGACATTGCTTGCTATCTAATTTGATTAAACTGTGCTTAAGGCAAGCGTACGTCGCTGACTAGGGAATAGCGTTATAATGACTCTGAGAGTATTATTCCAGTCTGTTTTAATGATTTAATGAACTGCCTATGTATTTAGTTCATTTGCTTTAAATTATTAGCGCCAACTAAAAACGGATTTGACATCATCGCCCGCTTGATACCATCTGTATTGTTAGATGGGAGCAATTCTTCACTTCACAAAATTAATTGTATATCAGACAAAAAGAGATTCAAAAACTAAATGTTGTACACGTCTGTTAAATTTTTGGCCACAGAAAACAACATTTGTCAAAGAACCTATCTAGTCTGGTAAGGAAAATTCATCTACCTGTATATTTTGGTAATTTACAATAATCGTATTTACACTGACAGTCGAGTAATAACGAATAAAGTAGGCCCTAGGCCTAATTAATGGTAATTCTTGTACAAGTCACAAATGTAGAGCGTTAAATAACTCACTATGCGATTCAGAGCAGAATAAAAAAATGAATGTATCGCTCGCCAAAGAAGGCGGAAGAATAATTAGGATTTATTTCTTTTTTACTACAACAACAGAATCACCGCCTGAAACTTCCAGCCAACTATGACTGAGTTCCTAACAGTTTTGAGGTAACATCTAAGTTCATGGTTAAAATGTATATATTTCGAAGTTATACTTTTACACAGTTTTGATTGTTTATCCTCCATATAACATAGGAATCTGAAAGCGCATATCTCCTGTTGCACCGCGTTTTTTTCGCTTCAGAACCATGGAGAGCGCCGAGCGTAACATTTCATACGGGAAAACTACCCTCGCTTTCCTCTTTCGATCTTGGCTCTCAGCTAAAACACTTCCTGACGGTCGTAGTCGCTCCGCTTTTCTAGTTTTTTGCTACCTTTACAAATGAATTATTCATTAACTTTAGGGGGGGATTCCCTAAAAAACAGCTTTGCATTAACCATATTTTTAAGTCGAACAAACTTAAACGTCTAGATCTAGTGGCGCGAGCTTGTCATATTGTGTCTTCAGTATTTTCTTTTTTTTTTTTTACAAGCACGGTGTTGTGGTTAATAGGCCGCAGTAAGGTGCACTGCATGAAAATTGTAGTATTATAGGTGCCTTATCTGCTCTGTTTATAGGCGAACTGTTTTTTTCCACCTCTGCATTCTTCTAATGATTTATTGTAGGGAAAAAACGCAGAAAATGCCCGAGGAAGCAATAAGTTTACTGCAAAGCTTGTGCCTTTAAACATAAGAAATTTCACTATAATCGATGTGTGAAGCATACTGTAAGCGCTAGGGTGTATGTTTTTTTGCGGGGGGGGGGGTGCAAACAAAGACAAACAACAAACCTCTAATTGCTCGATTGCAGAGTGCATCGGAATTATCCCCCCAGCAAACGATCCATCTCCGGCGTTTGGGCAGCCTCCAAGGACCCCTCGAGCGGGCGCGCGCTCAGCTTAAGGTCTCTCCCTCGTGCATCGGATCTGAGTCCGCTGGTGAGTGTGTGGATCGCCGGGGACGCCGGCATTGCAGAAGTCACCGGCAGAAGTCACCGGCAGAAGTCACGGATCTCTTTCCCGGAGCGGATCAACACTTCTTCTAGATATAATTAGGTGTTTGTACCCTGCGTATCTCGATAGATACGTCTATTGAAAGTTAAATTGTAAGTGTGCTTGATTGAAGGTAGCGCAACGATTCATACAAAAGCAAAAACATGTACGCCGTACATTTCATGAACCCTTTATTAGATATCATAGGTGGTCAGCCACTCTATAATATGGTATATATGCTCTCCATCACAAAAACATGACAGTGGAAGCCTAAAACCCGGACAGAATGCAGAATCTGTATGGCCGCCAGAAGTCGACATCTAGTATAATAATATATCTTCTGACAGCTATACGATAAAAGATGCTGTTTTTGAACAGAACCTGACATACCCACCTGAATGATTTTTTTAAATAAGAATCTGCACGTTGTTTTCAGCCCTGCCTTTAAATCCGCATGAGTCATATTTACACTTTTACAAGTTATGTTATAATTAGAAAAATAAAGTAATCATAAAGTAATTCAACTCATTTAAAAGTCGACGTTAATAAATATTGATGCATATAATAACCATTTATTCCTAAAAGTTGCAGATATACCAATACTGAGAATGCATATTCTGTCAAATTAAATAAAAGCAACAATTAGACAATCTATAATTAAGAGACAGATAATGAGAATAAATTACCAAGTCAATGCATGAATTTTAATTATAAACGCGCAGTGTGTTTTTCCAAGCATTACTCTTCTTATGTACAGAATGGTTTTATGTATAATGTCATCTGTTTATTAGATTAGTATTGCAAACAAATAAGCAGAATGTGATGAACTTTCAATAAAAGCGATTGTTTCACCCTGCTGGTTTCTATCTGGTCGTTTAAAAAGAACTGTAAGCAGATCTATTATGTATCAACTGACAGACAAGAAAGAATCTGCGTTTGTTTATGTCAGGGTTGATCTCACACTATGACTGTTGGTCCTACACAAAGAAAGATGGCATCGTTTTTTTCTTATCTATAGTACATAACTAATAAATATTTGCACTTTTCATTTATATATATGGTATCAATGAAATATGGTCAGTAATATGGTTTAGAGATCACTGAAGCTGAGAAGGTTACGGATGTTCTTGAAGATAAAAGCTGTTCATCCCTTTTGGCATGAAAATAACCACTAAATCCATCTGAGGCACGCTTGGGACTGCTCTCTGTTTTGTGGCTACACTGAGAGGCATCCATCTGCCGTCCTATAGCTGCTTACCCAGCGGTGGGTCTTGGTGAAGCTGCATCCTATCCCAGGATGCACTGGGCACACGGAAGGGAAATATCCCAAATGGGAAACCAAACCATTTCAGGGCACATATTCACACATTATGGGCAAATCCGTGAGTTTACAAACAAGATTCCATACTTTGGGAGTATCGGGATTCAAACCAATGACTTTGGGGATGTGACACTACAGTATTAACCACTGAGGAACAGGAATAAAAAAAAAATGAACTGAAGTAGCATTCCCAGGTAGGATCTGTCTCAGTGATATGAAAGATAAATCCTGGATACACGATATTTAAACCACTTTTATTGTAGGTATATTGCATTACTTTCAAGCTGACGTTCAAATTTATTGTCATGTATACTGATCACAATGAGATTCTCACCAGCGTGCCCTCTGAGGACTGCCAGTTAATAGCATATTAACATTTACATTCGTTTAGCAGATTCTGTTGCCCAAAATGATGTACAAGTGAGGGTGAGACAGTCTCCCTGATGCAAGAGGAGTTAAGCTCCTTGCTCACAGGCCCAACGGTGACTAGCCAAAGGGTACGACTCAAATAACAGTCAACCGCAGTGATTCACACAAGAGCAACAACATGTACGCAGTACAGTTCATGAGCCATTTAACAGATATCCTAGGTCAGATAATAGTGACAAAGGCAACAGTAGATAACACGGATAATACTAACATTAATTGACGCTGAACAATACATAATGAAAGGATTGTGCCCCAAATCAAATGAAGTGTGGCAAATGAGAGCACTGATGACTCACCACTGTATGTGTGAAAACACTGCCTGTATGTCTTTTTAAGTATCCTTATGGCTTGTGGGTAGATACTGTTACTTAACCCTGTGGTTTAATTGTTAATGTTTCTATACCAGCTGCCGTAAGAGAAGAGGGCTGCATGATGCTGATAGCAGCCTGATAGCCTTTGTCACCATGTTCAGCACTCTGCCGATTCAAGCCACCGATAGCCATACAACAATGTAATGCATCCAGTAGGGGTACATGCCATCATTCACCTATAGAGGATGGTGTGAGATGATGGTGAGTTTAGGACCTTCCTCTCCTGCGGTACAAAGACCTTTGGCGACCTTCTTCTTTGCTGCTAATATGAGTTGTGTCCAGGTCAGGTTGCCTGTGATGGTGACCCTCTCCACAGCTACCCTGCTGAAGTCAGCAGGAACATGGTGTGTCCCTCCTTCCAGGAATCAATGACCGCTTCCTCAGTTTTGCTGATGTTAAGAGAGATGATGTTCTCCTGGCACTAAGACCCTAACCCAGATCCCTGTAGGATGACTCACCTTTGCTGGGGTGAGAGGCGAGGGGCGAGGATTAGGGTGGGGGGGGGGGTTACTTCCCACTCACCCATGCCGGAATCTGCTAGCGAGACAGTATACAATCCAGTTGCATATAAGTCCTAAGTCTGGGACGTTTGCAACAAACCGCAAAAGGACCACAGTGTCCGGTGCAGAAATACGTACTATAAGCAGTAGTCTGAGTTGAAGGTTTTATTTACTGAATGAGCCACAGTGGAAGAGAATACCAGTGAGACGGCATCCTCAGTGGATTCTTGTGGTACTATGTAAACCAAGGTTAGATCTAGCCTGTCCACGACATTCCGTTTTGTGTGTCCAAAGAGGAGTCCTTCAAAACACTGCACTGCAATATAGCTGAGTACAGCTCTAATATTTTTTAGGGAACTTATTCCACAATTTTTTAAGTGGCACTCCCTTGGAGAGTGATTTAAAAAGTCCATAAAACATCAAAAAATTGTTCACTGACAGCTTTCTTGTCCTGAACCAGCCGCTTTGCGAGAAGTAATATTTTGAAATTTTTTCTTTTTATATCTCTCACGGAGACTGAAGGAGGCGTCATTGGGTGCTACGCAAGCTCGCATGGACTTTTTTTTTATTCTATTTTATTTTTTTTGCAAGATCCAGGTGAGCATAAAAATGCATTCAGGTCGTCGGGGAGAGCATTCTCACTGGATATGACCAATTCTGGTGTGTAGGCTTTGAAACTGGGAATGTCATGCTACATTTATGTGATGTTTAATGTTGATTTTAGCTAGTATACCACACTTTACTCTGATATTCTAGTTTCGCCCGCTTTATTGCTTTCCAGAGACCTACCTGAATTACTTGTATATACCTGCGTATTTTTGCGGCTTGTCTTCGTGAAAATACACTCAGGACCGGGCACGTGCGGGGGAGGGGGGAAGGATGCCTGAACACCTCCACCTTTTTGCACTGAGGACTGACAGTGTCCTCTTTTGAGGGTATCAGTGGCCTTTTCAATAACTGAATTTACAGCGAGGCAGAACCCCCCCCCCGGCAAAATTGATCATAAGCCACGCCCCCGTTGGAACACCTGCCCTCGAAAAGTCTTCTTTTCTCACTTCTCAGAAGTACAGCTTTTTCAGGTAAATCTGCCTCGATTGTCCCACTGGCGAAGAGTCTTCAAAACATGCATCACTCCATACCTGTAGCATTTGCTCTGACTCCAGTGTCCGGCATTTTGCTATCAGGAAAGAAGAAATTAACGTGTTCCTGGGGTTCTCTTGATGATGGTGGTGATGTCGCTTAATTGGTGCGTCGGTGTTGTTTCCTTTTGCAGAATCACAAGTCATAAACTGATAATAGACGTTTGGCACAAGATCATCAGGTATCCAAAATAAAGAAAGTACTGCTGTGCAACAGCTTCACATCTGTGCTCTTTGTGTTGATTATATGAAAACATACGCCTCACCTTCTTTTGTTCCTGGATAATACAGTCCAGTTGTAAATTCTGAAGCCATTCAGCTTGGTTGCGAAGTCCGGTGTATGTTCCTCATTTCCTTTGTGACGTTAATCTCCATCTGAGATCATCCACCTTGTTCTCCGGTGATTAGACATTGTCTAGCTAACGCCAAAACTGACAAACAGCAAAGACAAAAATAGACACACACTGAAGACAAGTTTGGAATTGCTTTCAACGCGTCGGTGACACATCCTGGTAAGATTCGAGTGGGAGGACTGTAGCTCCATGATTAACGCCGTAGCGTCACACCTCCAGGGTTGCCTTTTCGAATCCCAGGCCTGGCGTCCTGTGTGTGAAGGTTGTACGTATTCGTGTTTCTCCTCACTGAATTCAAAGAGTCAGTTTAGATAAACTGGCATCTTAAAATTGCTCATAGTGTATATCCATTTATGAATTGTTAAACGATTTATGTGTTTACTCACTTAAGCTCATGCCAACCGGAACCCTTAACTGTAAAAGAAGTTTGCTGCTAATATGAGTTAGAAAACTGATGGATGGATATGCTAATAAAATTCTCATAAAGACCCAAATATGAATCTGAATTCTTTAAAATGGCGTTTTATCATAGCGTTGAACCTGTGAGAACCAGGTTTTCATTACGCAGCATAATTCTGTTCTGGTCGGTGTGTTCGCTCCCAAAAGTCCAACAGATGGCGCTGAATGCATTACTTCCCAGATTCATGGCCAAAATTCAGTACATGTATGTAAATGGTGCATACAGCAATTGTTGCTTCTGTAAATTCCACCATATATTAAAATTGTTAATGTTTAAACGGGTAAGTATACTGAAGCACTGAATGCTTTCGGCGAGCGCACGAAACTGTCGATGTTAAAAAAGCGAGGGAATACTAAGTTTGCAAATATATGTGATATAATTATAGTATATATTAATTTTTAATAAACAGCAGTAATTAGTCACGTTATTATAGAAATTATAGTGAAATTCATTCTGATTATTATTACAGTGATTTTGAATAGACCCCCTCCCAACAGCGGCCTCGCTACTAGGCAGCGCAAAGGCTGCCGGGATATGTAGAGCTGGTGGTCGCCACATTGGAGTATAACTATTGTTATAAATAGGGATCGAGCCTGCTGCTGGCTGATTTTACATGTTTTCAAGGAATTATACTTGAGTAGCATAAACAAAGTTCACCGAGGGGGTCATGAAAGAAATGTCAGCGTAAGTTGGGAGCATACTGAAAATGAGCAGATCGGTCATTTATCTGTGTGGCTGCGTTTGTTGTGAAGGGATACACAGCTAACCGATTAGCTGGCGACTTTAGGCTCGATTAAGGCCTGCAAGGTTTGCACAGAGCATTCGGTCTTATTTAGCATTTAGTGTGTCACTATCACATATGCATTTTCAGACTGGCTATCGCTTAAAGTCGGTTTGTAGCATAATGTTGTATTTTGGGGGAATTAAAGAGCAGCCTGTGGATTGACAGTGATTGCAGAGCTTCCGGTGAAGTCGGTAGATTAGTTGCCTATGTCCCGCTACAAGTTATTTTTCTGTCATACTGGCTTAATCGGAAATAAACCATGTCCAACAACGAAAATTTCTCTTTGTGTGTCTTTACCGATGAGGATTTGTGTTTGCATTTGCGTGTTTTAGCGCGAGAAATAAGTGACGATCTTTCATTAAAATAGCTTTCCCAAGTATGTATAAAGTTAGTAGTCACATTTTTATAATGGTCGGTGAGGTCGCAACTTTATGTATGCATGTATAATATAGTGTAGTTTTGCTGAAATGTATGTTTTCTAAAAAGGTAATCGTTGGCCTGTCGTAGCTTGCGAACTGGCTGTCATTTTTGTGTATGTAATATTGTGACAACGTGCATGCGAGCACGTTCATTGGGAACATACATAATTGCCGAATGCTGATATGCATTGTCAGAAAATTGATGTGTTTTATAATGTTTACAGAAAAATGTTAATGGGTTTGCGATAAGAGGCTATATTTTGGTAGTTACGCGTGCGCGACATTGCGTTGATTGCTGATAGGCGCATCAGTCGTGCAGATCCGCTTGTGTAGTTATTCCCGCGTATTAAGAAAATGCAGCTTCAAAAGGGCGGTTAAAGAACCGGAACTTTGTTTAAAGATGCACACCAGTGTCAATGAATAATAATTGTAATTGTAACCCAGCACGCACGCCAAACAGTAGTAAATGCGTGACGACCGGAAGTTTTTATTTGCATCCCGCCTCCGAAAATGTGACTTCCGGTTGTTGGTCGTCTGCTTGCTTCTGACCCGCACACAGGTCCTGTCATTCTTTATTGTTCTAATGTTTAGCATGCTGGATCGTAGTACGTGCGTTGGAGGCTCTACTGCGTCACAGACTTGTTGACATCAGCACTATCATCTGTGGTTTTAGTAAAAGTAATTAAAAGAATGAAGTGTCAGTGTTCTTGCATTTTTCTTGCGCTTTGCAGGACCAATAACAGTATGCTTGGCGGGCAGCAGCCTCAGAAACATTATGGCATCACCTCTTCCATCAGCCTGGCATTACCCAGAGAGATTGACCACATGCACACCCAGAAGCTCATAGAGGCTTTGAAACCCTTTGGGGTCTTTGAGGATGAAGATGAGCTGAACCACAGGTGTAACAGCACAATAACAGCTTTGGGTTTCTTGTTGCTGCATACCTGCTTTAGTGACGGTCCAGCTAGCATACAGTATGCTATGCTATTTTCCTGGAAAAATCTTTACATTTGACTCCTATCGGCTGGGGGTGCATACCAAAGGTACGGCAGATTAAATCTGCATGCCTAAATGTGTGCACCAACTACAACTTTTTTATTGTCAAAGTTCTGTGGCACATATATGGTACTGTAAGATACTTGCGTATTATCTTCAGACTGTTCTGATCTGGTGGTGGAGGTGTGAGCCCTCCGCCCCCATCCGTATGCACAGACAAATGTCATACGAGCAGAAGCGTCCACGTGTCTGAGCGTCCACAGCCTGAATGCACATGCGGAGAAGAGAAGTATGGGCCTGATGCGTGCCGTTTGTATTTGCCCAGTGTTCTCTCATAGTGCATACTTTTTATTTTATTTTTGATGATCATTTCTGTTATGCATGTTTGTAATTCGTATGTTTCCTCCAAGGTACAAAAGCTGACTCTTAGACCATGATGTTTTAGTCAGAGGTGTGGATAGTTGTCATAATTACTCTGCCATTCATTTTCATCTGTACGGATGTATCGCTACATATTTACGGAACATCCAGAGGAGACATTGGCTTGATGTTTACAGTTTTCTTCATTTTTTTTTTTGTATAGCGCCTTTCATAACAGAATTTCCCCTTGGTGCTTTACATGGGCATGTTGGGGTACATCTCTGCGTCATTTATACAGAATAACTCAAAAACGAGGTGAAAAGGAAGACGAAGAAATGCGACAACAAAGGAGAGCAACCAAAAATTTCCAACTAGGAGGGGAAAAAAAACTGGGGTCTCTCCCTCCCCCCCCCCACAGACAGGCCAACATTATAGAAAAGAGCAGATGTGCTTGCTAAAACCAAGGTGTAGACTGTAGTCAAGGTCCATCTATGAGTCAGTTCTCCAAGTCAGCCTACGATGGGTGGCAGATTGAAGTTTGCACCTACAATGTTACAGTTAGTAACTCGCATCCACAATGTCACTCCTCCATGGGACTGAACCAGGGCACCAGCTCAGATGGTGCCCACCCCGGGCACCATCCTGACATGTGGGGAAAGAAGGCAGAGAGTATGGGGGTCAGAACATGCACAGACACATTAATGGACAAGCATAGTAGATAAAAATGGCATGTACTGCAGTACCAGCAGCCATAGTTACAGTGTGTTATGTGTTAAGTTGCGGGTAAGCTAAACTGAAGTAATAGGTCTTCAGTCGAGATTTATGGACTGAGATTGATTTGGCATTCCATACATGAGCTGGTGAACCATTTCACAATAAGGGGCCCTGTATCAGAATCCTTTATAGGCAGCTGTTGCTGTATTTGTATGTGGAATGGCAAGGAAACCTGCATTCTATGATCTCAGTGGACGATGTGGCTTGTAAACATAAAGTAGTTCTGTCAGGTAGGCAGGTGCTAGTGCCTTTTAAGTAGGAGAACTCTGACGTCAGTCCTATGCCTAACAGGAAGCCAGTGCAGGGAACTAAGAACATGGGTTATGTGTTCAAACTTCCTGCTCCTGCTGACAATTCAAGCTGCTGCATTTTGAATATGCTGCAAGGTGCAGTGAGTGGCTCCCAATAACAGAGGATTACAGTAGTCTAACCTACTGTATACAAAAGCATGTATTAGTTTCTCAGTGTCTTGAATAGGATGGAAACGTCACAGTTTGGCAGGATCACCTAGCAGTAGGGAGCACACCTTTGATACTTCATCCACATGCCCTTTAAATGAGAGGCTTGTACCTCAGGTGACACCTAAGTTATGGGCCAAGCTGCTGAGGGGAAAGTTCAGCCCCTCAGAATGGAGTGCAGAGATGATAGACTTCCTATCTGTGGGCTTGCCTAAAAACAACAGAACCTGTTTTCTCTGCATTTAGTGACAGAGTTTTCACTCATGCAGGTCTTAAATTTATTAAAGCAATTAGCTAAAGTGACAGTAGATATGGTGTCATTATGTGAATTTGACATCTATATTTTGGCGTCATCGGCAAAGGAGTGAGAACATATTTTCTCATTATGTTACCTAATGGCCGCATGTAGAGAGAAAACAAAGGGCCAAGCACTGAGCCCTGTGGTACCCCATATTTGACTGGTGACATTGACGATTGAGCTAAAGCTTGTTTAAATTTTTTGGCTATAGGGAATCCTGCCTGCAGTCAAATGAGTAGCACACCGATTCTTCATTTCTTTCCGCCAAAACCAACCGCCGTACTGCTTCCATGCAGATTGCACTGGTATTGGCGAGGCTGGCTCTCCAGTCTATTCCAGACAGCCTGAACCTGTGCAGAGACTCCAACCTGAGGAACCTGGACATTCCATGCGTCCGCAGCTTAAACGGTAAACCTGACAGGCGCCTCTACCACTCACGCCCTGGGAAACACAGAGACCCGTAGGTCTGACTGTTTGTTTGCTCTGTATCGTGCCCTTGGACAGGCTGCAGAGTCACAGATGAAATCCTACATCTGGTGCCAAACACGGAGAACTTTCGCCTGACCCTGAGAGCCATTAAGCTTTAGGCGAAACGCGAGTCAGAAGCCGTTGCCAGGCCGCACCAGGCCGACCCTGATGCCGACACCTCTCGCGGAATCATGGCGGTGCTTTGTGGTCACTCTGTGTGCACAGGCCATGGGATCTATTCCAGTACGCTGGGCTTCCTCGGTGGCGTGCCCTGGGCCGTGCTGGTGGCACAGACTTGCCAGCTGTATCCCAATGCCGTTGCCTCCACACTGGTACACAAGTTCTTCCTCGTCTTTTCCAAGTGGTGAGTCATGGTGCAAATGTCCCAGAGCAAGAAAAGGGCCGAATGACGTGACCAGGAAGTTATTCATTTATTAATGTAGTTTCAAGTAGTGATAATCGGAGTCAAGTATAGCTTATGTGCATTGAGTGAAAGTAAATCACCGGTTTCTGCAATGGATTTGTTTGGTGCCCTTGTGGTGCTACTGCTTTAAAGATTTGAGTTTTATTTTTATTTTCTTACCGGCACACTCTTTGGACTTTAGACTAGTGTTTCCCTGTCCGGTGTTCAGGGACCCCCAGTCGTCCCTGAAGTTTTTGTCATTCACCCCCCCCCCCCACACACACACACCATATTCTGCAAAGTTTCTCATATTGAAAGGGGGCTTAAGACCTTGACCAATGTTTTGAGGGTCTCCAGACAAGAGTTTAAGAACCACTATCCTAGCGGGTCTCCCCTGTTTGAATTCTAATCAAGATTGTACCCCTAACCACTGCACCATGTGACTGAACGTCTAGTTGTTGCATCTCTACACAAACCTTGTAAAATCCTTTGAGAGGCTGCATATGATGGGTCTGATTCCGAGTGGTATGGAGGTCAGTCTGTCTTGTCCCCCTTTTCTCCTCGCCTCCCTGTAGGGAGTGGCCTAATCCAGTGCTTCTGAAGCAGCCGGAAGAAAGCAACCTCAAACTTCCTGTCTGGGACCCACAGGTGGGTCTCCCTTTGTGCGCTGCCACAGTGATGTGTGTGTCTGCCTGAAACCAGCATTTAATTATCTCCTCCTTCCTTGTCCAAAGGTGAATCCTGCAAATAGGTACCACCTCATGCCCATCATCACACCCACCTACCCGCAGCAGAACTCCACCTACAACGTCTCCACCTCCACGCGCACCATCATGACCGAGAAATTCAAAACTGGTACGTGGCAGACGGCCCTGGGAGGTCGCAGTTATCTTGGAGTCCGTCTGCTTGGCTCACGTCACGTCATGTTGTCCTCGGGTCTCAGCATCACGGATGAAATTCTCCTCGGCAAAGCTGACTGGTCGAAGCTCTTTATGCCAGTACGTACTGCGTAGACGCGAGTGCATTCCTCTGTTTTTATGTTTCATTGAGGTTTGTGAACAAAACTTTGTCAAGCCAGTCAACCTGTGTACATGTTATCACTGTGTAGAATATAACAGAATTCTGAAGGTTTGTATGGTATAGCTGGGTTTAAGGTTTGGTTTTCAGTAAAAAAATTTTAACTAGGCATTACATCGTTCTGACGGCCAGCGTGTCAACGGAGGAAAACCATTTGGAATGGAGTGTGTTTGACCTCTTGATTCCTAAACCGTACACTTGTGTAATTTTCACAGGCAAAACTTGCTTTTGATTTAATGCGCATTTGACTGCAATGGTGAACGGCATTCTTGCCTGCAAGCCTTCCCCTATCCTCACTGGAACGTCTTTGGAATATACCGTACCAGTCAGAAGTCTGGAAACAAGTGTCGGAAATCATTAGTTTTTTTTGACAAGATAACCTCGAGGTGTGCCTAGGGTCATTAAGTAAGTACTGTGTTATCCTGTGAGCAAGGAAAGAGTTGGAGTTCTGTGACAGATGACCTGCCCCCCACCTAAACCCTATAGGGCTGGTTTGGGATGAGTTGGATTGAAGAATAAGAGCAAGGTAGCCACCTTGTGGTCGGAACCTTTGGAAACTCCTACACTGTTGTAGCCCCCTGAAATGCATCTCCATCTGGAAGCTTGTTGAAAGAATGCCGAGAGTCAGCAATGCTGTCGTTTAACCAAAAGGGGGCGCTTTTGTAGAGTCTAAAATGTTGAACACTTCCCTTGTTTGTTGCAATGTTTGATATGTATTACTTCATTGCCTTGAAGTCTTTTACTGCAAGGTGAATTACAGCTAAAGTACAGAAAAATGCGTTTAAAGCAGGTGTGTCCAGACTTTTGACTGGTACTGCAATAGTTGAGTCAATTTCATTTTTCCGATGGCTCTGTGCTCTTTGCAGGATAGGCCTAGTGGAATCCAAAATCAGAGTTCTGGTCGGCAATTTGGAGCGGAGCGAGTACATCACCCTGGCTCATGTCAATCCAGAGTCTTTTCCCAGCTCCAAGGAAAACCATAGCGAGTAAGTGAGGATGAGGTCCTTTTCGTCTTGAATGTGGTGCTTTTAAGGCAATACCACAAGGGGGCGACGTTGCTCTACTGCAGATGGCAAGTTTTGCTTTGCAACTTGAGTGTTTTTCAGTTTTTGAAGGTACTGGTATTTGGACTGCATTTTCTTCAGCTTATAGTAAAATCTAGAAAAGAGAAACAGCAGATAGAGTATAAGTGGACAAAATACTTAAGTAGATTTTTAGAATGTAGTGCACTTGATTCATATTGGCGAAATTTCTGTTTCTGGAAAATTGGTTTCAAATGAGCGCCGACAGGACTGTGGGTAGAAACTGAAAATGGTGCTCATGCATTTCTCAGACCTCAGGGTGGGGGTGGGGGGGGTGATTGACAGGTCACATGTCAGACTAGGTCTTTGCTGGTCTTCACCCCCGCAGCAAGGACGTCATGCATTGAGGTAGGATGAGACCAGTGACGGGTTTGATTTGACGTTTCCAGGTGTCACGACCCTTTGATCCGGGGAGACGACTTGGTGGAAGGGGGCTCGCGTTTCGGCACAAATTGACATCTCATGCTTGTTTGAACAGGAGTGACTTCGTTTTAATGTGGTTCATTGGGATAATCTTCAAGAAGGTGGAAAACTCTGAGAGCGTGAACTGAGGGTTGACCTACGACATTCAGGCCTTCACAGGAACTGCTCAGCGCTCTCATTGACCTAGTGTGTTGTAGCGTTGTCAAAGTTTCCCTGTCCGCCAGACTTCAAACGAGAAGTCGATTTCTGTAAACTTGCCCAACTAGATGTGTTTACATCCAAGCTCCATTGAGGTCTACCTCTTAGAGTTTGACAATGGAGGAATACATTTTGCCTTGGTTGTGACGGAGTTTAGTGGCTGTCGTGGCTTAAGCCTGCCGCTGCCTCATCTCACCCAGTGTACAGGCAGACAAACAACATTGGCATGCTGAAGGACGGGATGAAGATCAAAGCCACGCACGTGAAGAAGAGACAGCTCCACCAGTACTTGCCTCCAGAGCTTGTGCAGAAGAAGAAAAAGGTGAGGAATGGTCAGTTTGAGAGTGACCTTTGATCACTTCCTGCAAGTGTTGGGGAGGTTGTGGGGTATTTGGGGCACTTGCTGTGTTGTAATGTCCCGGACCATTGCCCTCTTGCAGAGCATTGCAGAGGCGAACCGCATTTCCAGCGGGTCCGAAACATTCCCCGCTGGACGGGAGTGTGCTGGACAGCTCCCACGACACGGACTCCGGTACCCCTTTCTGCTCCCCGACTCCCGCCGTCCGGCCCAACATACCTGCCTCTGAGTTGGACGGCAGGTAAGGCACCTTGGAGGGGGTGTGCGAGGGTTTTTTTTTGCTCATCCTTCTGCCCGCTCTTCCGCTAACCAATCCGTGGCCTGCAGCATCTCGCCCCCCCCCCCCCCGCTGCTGGACAGTCCGCTGGTCAGTGAGGTGCCTCAGCCGAAAACTGAGCAAGGAACGTCCATCCCTGTCATCGGCTCCAGTGAGTAGCTGTCCGCCGTCCTCGCACTTCCCGAGAACTGCAGCACATGAGCTCCCCTGACCCCATGTTCTCTCCTTCCTCCAGAGCCTGTGGCCCCCCCTACTGGGAACACCATACCCACAGTGGTAGGCAGGAGCGTGGTGACTCGTCCCGGCCATCCCACTGCCGCCCAGGCTGACCCGCACAATGGCGTCTGTGTGCTGTCTTCCAATGGCCCCACGCTAAAACAACTGCACTCCCCCCCCCCTAGAGGAGTCCCCAAAGAAACTAAAGGATGTGGAGAAGGTATTCGCAGAAGCTGAGTTTACCTGATTACTTGTAGGGACTGATATACTGTTACGAATAAATTAATAGTCAGCTGAATGTTGTAAAAATGGCTGGTCTCAGGCAGTCCTGTTGGTGTAAGTTTTGTATCTGATGTGTAAATGTGTCTTCTTGAAAGGGGCATTCTTGTGTGTCACGTTCTGCACCCATTCTGTTCCCGCACAGTTACTGTTTCCAGAAGGTTCTGCTTTTAAGGAGCCACTCCGGCCGCCGAGCAAAGGGCAGGACCATGTCGATGGGCAGGTTGGTGGCCGGCGTTTGGGTCGACCAGCCGGCCCATCTGCAGACTCTCAGTTCATTAAAAGACGCGCTTCTTCCTCTTTCGACAGGAAACCCTGGGTGGGACTATAGCCATGCCGATCCCGACCATTGACACGGCCCGATCTCATGTAGGTCCGGCTGGAAACGCGAACAGCTAAAAATTGGACCTGTTTAAGAAACGTGGTTTCTAAGTGCTGAGCCCAGCACGCTCAGCTCGGCAGCACACAGAACAACCCTGTCTTTTGAAGTTCATCCTCTCTTTTAGGTTCTTTTATTCACATTTTGCCTGTTTGTACAGGGTACTTTTTATATTCATCAGAACCGTCGCCATTTTCAGTTTCCTGGTTCTAGCCCCCCACCGCCCAAACACCCCACACAGGGCGGCCAGATGACTGGCATCCATTCTGCGCAGTTTGTCAGGGAGCAGGGTATCGGTAAAGAATTCTTTTGTAGGGCAGTTTAATTGTATTTCAAATGTATTTTTGTATGTCATGTATAATATTTCTGCCTTTAAAATATGACCATAAAACAAGTAAACCCCCAAACAGCTGTTGTCGTCATTTTAAACATTTTTCCACTTATCCATGTTGTCTGCTGGAAGCCACGCAGGACGCTGGAATCCAGTACCTTGGAAGCAAAAATATATTTATGTCTAAGGCATTGTGCATGTACTTAGGACGGCAGGTTTTCATTTTATCTCGCAATGCTGCGACTTCAGCAATGTCCTGTAGATGCTTGCTTGTCCTTTGAAGTTCAAATTTAATTTTATTTTGTTGGTGCAGAAAATCCCTAAAAAAGACAATGCTTGTGTTTTTAATTTATTTTTTTTTGGGGGGGGAGGGGGGGTTGGCATGCCTCCAGATGACTGCTGATTTCTGTAAAAACTGACTCTGAGAGTGGATTAGTAAATTGGCCGAGGTTGATTTGTATGCGATATGCGTTAACTTTCAGACTTGAGACGTCAAACAGCTTTATGCGGTAGCCTGCAGCAGCGGTGATAGGGTAAAGATTGACGCGGGCGTGGTGATGGTGACGCCCTTTTCCAAAACAGAGGTTTTGCTTCGCCCCGGTTCGAGGAGACACGGTTCTCCCCCTCAGCACGCGACGCCTACGCTGACTTGGGGGTAGCTCTTGCGTCGGATCCCACCGACGCATGCGCCGTTAGCCTCCCACCTCGTTCTTGCTCTGCAGGCTTCGTCCATCGCCCCGACGGTGGCCCCATTCGCTCCCTTCCACCCACGGGTAACGTGGGATTGGCTGTCGACAGCTATGACAGTCACTCTAACCCACTCAGAACACCCATTTAGTGGTTTGTCTTTGCTAGTTCTTTTTGGCGTGAACCGTTAAGGTACCAATTTCATTAAACATGCTAAATCGCCCGTGTAGAGTTATCCTTATAAACGGCTAATCCCAAAATATTAAACTGATCACATAAACTGAGAGTGCATCCCCAGTTCGAATTTCCAATAGTTTGACATACGCCGATTCATCATATGGCAATACAACAGAACTTTAGAAGGCAATTTTACCGTCTATATGACTTGCAGCTGGGGGGTCCCGCTGGGGCTAAGCAAAAGCTGAGTGTCTCCGGTATAACTGCAGTGGGCTGCATCGATGCATGGGATGCGGCGCATATCTATGAGTCAGAGATGGCGATCGCAACGATGCAGTTAACTTGTACTATATTAAAACTTAACATCCATCCGTCTTTTAAATCCCAATAGATTAGAGTTAAGTGTTATTTAGCCCGTATGAATTCAACGTTTTTACCTCTGTTTCTTCTCTTATTATGCAGGAGAGAATCTCATAACTTAAACTCCGAGTACATGAAGGAAATGACCGTGGTGCAAAATTTATTAATCCTACAGATTCCTGTCGTTTCTGGGTTTTTTTTCTGGAAATTCAAGTAATATCATAGACAGAAAACAACTGCACTCACGTACCATAGTAACTTGGATTTAAAACGCTAAAATAACGATACTTAAGTCTATCCATCCATTTTCTGTAGCTACTTGTCCTAAGCACGGTCGCTGTGACCGTAGGAAGTGAATATATTGAATTTATGAAAATAAAAATGACAAAAATAAAATGTATATTATTCTGACGTGTTGCTGATTGTAAACATATAGCACTGACAGGTGTTTGTTTTTTCTTTTAAGAGAAACAATTTGTTCTGATGAGTTTTGGGAGATTCCCAACCTGCGTCTCTATAGGCGGATAAATTCTCATATGGGGATTACCCAGAAAAATAAGGACGTAAGCATGTAAACAAAACAAGTATTTTACATGATGGTACTTATATGGAGATGTTTAGGTTCCTTTGTCCATGGTCTCATTCTGAGACATTTCTGTATATTTAGAGTTAATCAAAATTCATACGAACTTAGGTAAATAATGATAAATCAGGAATCCGAAAAGTCTTTCACAGAAACATTACTTAAATTGACTTGTATTTGTGTCATTGTGAATCGGGAGTTATGTTTACGTGCCTACATGTAAGACATTAATAGCTTCGGTATTTCTCTTTTGTGACATATTTGCGGTGGACATTATTGAACTAAATAATTATTTGGTATACTCGTATATACGACTTTATAAACAGTTGCGTTACATAATATACCTCTATATGTGCATTAAACAAGAATTTTTATTTTATAGATTCTTATTTTGTTGGTTTTAAATACACAATGTTTAAATGGTTTAATAGACTATTTCACAATCCTGCACAAAAAGTAGAGATTGTGATCTCATAGGGGCGGCATGGTGGTACAGTGGTTAGCACTGTTGCCTCACACCTCTGGGACCCGGGTTCGAGTCTCCGCCTGGGTCACATGTGTGTGGAGTTTGCATGTTCTCCCCATGTCGTCGTGGGGTTTCCTCCGGGTACTCCGGTTTCCCCCCACAGTCCAAAGACATGCTGAGGCTAATTGGAGTTGCTAAATTGCCCGTAGGTGTGCATGCGTGAGTGAATGGTGTGTGAGTGTGCCCTGCGATGGGCTGGCCCCCCATCCTGGGTTGTTCCCTGCCTCGTGCCCATTGCTTCCGGGATAGGCTCCGGACCCCCCGCAACCCAGTAGGACAAGCGGTTTGGAAAATGGATGGATGGATGGATGTGATCTCATAAAGTTCTCCTCCCTCGATATAAACGTAAAACGTACAAAAAATTGAAATACGTTTTTGGGCCATATATTTATTATTATTATTATTATTATTATTATTATTTATTACTTTGCAGATAGGCCTATCAAATATCGGGTCTTTTAGATCTTTTGAACGTGTGTAAGTCTCCAAATAAGTGTGCGTTTAGCTTGCTAATAATTCGATATAAATATAACACAAAAAAAATAATTCGATATAAAGATGACACAAAAAATGCAAAGTAATTATTGAAACTCGGGAAACTCGTAGCACCTTCCTGAAACTTTTCGGACGTCATCTTGAACGTGATAAACTTTTAAAAATTTTAAAAAATGCTCTAAGGTAAGAATTCGCAAAATTACTTTTTATTCACCTGCTCAATATTTGAAGTTGCCGCAAAAATGACGTACGCCCAAACGCTGTAACACGTTATGTGTGTCATCACTATATCACGCCCAGGAGGAAGGAGTAAGCGGGGAATTCCCAAGCCGTGTCAATGCCCCCCCCCTCCCCCAGTTAAATAAATAGCCTACATTAGTGTTCTAGGTTCCTTTAATAAACTCTCATTCTAATAGCAACCGTTGATCAGGATGTATCACAATATGGATGGTGAGTAACATCCTCTTTAAACTTTTGCATTTTGGTATTTAGATTTTTAGACGAATGCACCTTTGAAGTTTTTTTAAAGTCTTTTAAAACTGTGCTAATATTTTGACGTTTATCTCTCGTGCATACAGAATGAATAATACATTGATATATGATTAGTTGACTGCTACGTTAACAATCTGCGTTTGCATTGAGTTGTAATAAGACGTCTGCTGTAATCATTGCTTTCCGAGTTCTCAAAAACATTCATTCTTATTTATAGATATGCACCATACTTTCTGTTCCCTACTGTCATTTCGTGCACTTTAATTCCCATTGTAAAGCAAAATAATAAAAATATCGGCGTGTGTGTTGTTCGTTTAAGTTTTTATGTTGACATGTGTTACATTTTTGTATAGTACACTGGTTACGTGTTGAGTTTATGGTTTCGTGAATTTGCCGTATTTAATGACCATCTATTCTCACATGTACAGCGAAAACGATAGACTGAAGGCGGAAGGAAAAATTTGTAGGCAAACTGTGGGTGTTTTCGATATTTTATTATGAACCCCCTTTCAGTTTTCAGTGACGTATTATGTATTTCTGTTCTCATTGATAGATTAACTGATATCTAAATTAATACAGTGGTTAAAACGCTAAAAAAAAAGTTACTAGCTAGTAGAACAATTACTGTCAATATACCAAGCACTCACAAGTGGTTGTTCACTAAGAATTTGATGAAGGATTTCTAATTAGGTTAATTTACAATATGCTTTCGCCCGATATTTCAGATATTTTACGGTACGATCCGTCATTCGTCTGTTGGCTTATTTGAATTCATATTCCGAGTCCTTAATTTTTTAGGTAGGCAAAACAGGACGAAGCCTAACCTTTGCAAAGGGGTGTGTTTTGGAGCGAATTTTGAAGTCAAATCTAGTTTCTGGAGCATTAGTTCCTTACAGGCACATAGACAAACTAATGAGGAGCCTTTTACTACGCCCAGTATTGACCTATTACACACCTTTTCCAGCATAAAATGTGACGTCATGCGTGGTCATCTGGGCAACTGCAGTCTTCAATTTAATCAACTTTATTTGGCGTTGTGACAAATTCACACCAGAAGTCAGTCGCCGCGGTAACGCCTGTGTCAGGGCAGATTCCGGCATCCCCGACTGATTCTCTGCATTTCACCTGGCAGTGGGGGAGCCTCATGTTCAGATCTTTGAGGAGCCCAAGCAGAGGGGAATGCGCTTCAGGTACAAGTGTGAGGGCCGTTCAGCTGGGAGCATTCCAGGAGAGAGGAGCACCGACAGCAATAGAACCTACCCCAGCATACAGGTGAGTGGGAGGCACTCTTCCACCCAGAACCTGCCCACTGCGGGTCTCATGTGATAGACACTTGTCAGTCAAAGGACAGGTAAAGTTATTTGGGGTTGTTGAGATGAGGTGACTTAGTTGTTAAGGAAGTGGACTTATCTGGGTTTTTGTCTAAAGAGGATCACTAGTGAAGTATTACTTTAGTTATTGCCTCTTACAAAACATGAAACAGTTTACAAAATATAAAATAATGTAATGACATAATGTAGAGTTTCAACTTATCATAAGTGTAATTGGTTTGGATAAAAGGTGCCCTGCAGTAGAATGGCATCCAGTCCATAGTGAACCATCACTTTGTTCCCCCTCCTGTCTGGTACAGGCTCCAGGCCCTATGTGAGTGTGTAGTATTGGCGATTGGAAGATGGATGGTTGAAGTGTTACACTAGGGGCCAAAATTGGAAACACCAAGCATTTTTTGGCATTACGCTTTAAACAATAATGTTTATAAACAATAAAAGAATGTTACAAATATCATACATTGGGCGATCAAATAAGTAACAGGAGAAACTGCAATAAAGTTCTGCAATCTCTAAAAATGGGAAGTGTTTCCACAGTTTTGGCCACTAGTGTAGATACAGAGGGGCAAAATAAGTTGAAATGAAAATAAGAAAGTTTAATTAAAAAATAAGCACGATACCTGTATTGCTGGCTTCAGTGTCTCATATGGGTTGGTAACAGTTTGGTTTTTTTTTCGGTTCCCACCACTGTGAAAAAATTCTCATGCAGTGTGCAGCACCTTGTGGTCATGTTTCACAGAAGCCCCCAGTGGGAGGGGGGCTATCAGGGAAGCTAGCTTGACCACACCAGGTGTGAGTCTCCGGGGGGGGGGGGGTTAGGTCCTGTTTACAGGGAGCGACCTACAGGAAACCACTACACCATCATCTCTGGTGTTTGACACAGACCCAAACTGCAGTCTCCAAACTCAATGTCTCTACTTCAGTGTGCATGACTGTTTATTAGGGTCAGTTGTCCCAGGTCGCTAATCATTTCACGCTAAATGAAGAAATTAGCCCCCTTCCTTTCACAGCCTGTATGAATGGCTCCACTCAGTAAAAGAGACTTCCACCCATTTCTCTCTGCTTTACTTTCAAGATCCTGGACTACTGTGGAAAAGGCAAGGTGAGGGTGTCACTGGTCACGAAGAATGAGCCCTACAAGCCACACCCCCATGACTTGGTTGGCAAGGACTGCAGGGATGGGTACTACGAAACAGAGTTTGGTCCCGACCGCAAGGTCATTGCGTAAGTTCTCCTCTCCCATGCCAACATGCTGCAGCTCCTTCTTTTGCTTGACATCTGAACATAGAGAAGAAATGGTCCAAAGATGATGCTGAAGTGTAGTAAAGTGTTATATTGATTTACCTTGTTTTTGATTATAGGCCTTGCAATATACAATGGGGGTTAACAAGTGTAACATTATGGACATTAAATCAGTTATAAACTTTAGACATTATAAACAGTTACAAACAGTAGACGTTGCCAAGGCGAGATAGCTGTCAGGTGGGTGTGGACCTTCAGTTCCATGTTTTTGCTCCCTGCCAGCCAGTCCACATTTTTGCTCCCTGCCAGCTCCCAGCAGAACAGAAATGTGGATTGTCAGGGGGTCCTCAAGGACCGCGTTGGGAAACACTGCCTTAAGGGGTCCGTAAACTTTGCGTTCAGCAGCTGTGTATGGTGTCTTGTATGCTGTGATGCCACTACCGTCCCCAACCACTCACCTCCAGTCTCAGTCCCTACAATACTTTCATGTGTTTGAGAAAGAGGGGTTTCCCCTTCGCAAAGATCAGAGTAGCTCACGAAGCTTCCAGAGCACATGAGCTGGAGCAGTGTGGGGGCGGAGGAGTTACCACAGCCGAGCTTGCTGTCCCCATGAGCCATCCCCACACAGCTGCCAGCCTCTTGGTTAGCTTCATCGCTGTCTGTGGATCACATTCTAGGTCATGTTTGCAGTTCGTGTGAACTGAGTGGTTGGAAACAGGTGCGATACAGTGAGGCCTGACTTTGGCTCTGTTCCAGGTTCCAGAATCTGGGGATCCAGTGTGTGAGGAGGAGAGAGGTCAAGGACGCCATCATGCAGAGAGTGAACCGCTGTATCAACCCGTTTGAGGGTGAGGTCGTGGTCCTTTGTCTATTTCCCTTTTTAGGTGCTAGGCGTGTCCAGTTGCTGGACTGAAGCTCTCCCTCGTCATTGAATAACCACTGGGATTTAGTCCTTTCGATTTAAGCCTCTGGCCAATGGGCATTTACACAAGTTTTCCCTAATTCCGCTTAGTCAGTCCAGACTGTTCTTCACAGATCCACCATCTCTGGAGGACAACTGAGCAAATTGTCCGGGGGAGGGGGGGAAACCACCGCACCATCATCTCTGGTGTTTGACACAGACCTGGTTGAAGGTCCGGGTGGAAGGGGTTGCTCATTGTGGGGCCCAGTAGTAGTAATTCTGTCCCGGGGCTAAGAATGATGTGCAGTGGACCTGGTCCTTCATCCTTCATC
The DNA here is from genome assembly GCF_023856365.1 of Brienomyrus brachyistius. Lineage (NCBI taxonomy): Eukaryota > Metazoa > Chordata > Actinopteri > Osteoglossiformes > Mormyridae > Brienomyrus > Brienomyrus brachyistius. The sequence continues at coordinate 7,892,280 of NC_064535.1, read as the reverse complement.
TTGTTCAAATCTTTCATCGCTGACCGTTTTCTTATTGACGTGCCATAGTTCTCTGCTTTGGTACTTTGCGCAGGACATCCCAAAGCTAGGTGAATAGAAAACAATGGACATCATTTAGCAGCTTTTGATGTTTTACTGGTTAATGTGAATGGCAAAGGTGGAAACAATGCTTGGAAGAATGCTACTAAACACTGCTGAGTAATACAGCATTGGCGAAAGCGTTGACCTGAATTTCTCGCGGCCTGTTACCATAACGACACAATAGCCAATAGCCAATCAGCTGTGTCGTATGACTTATATGTCTGCAACAAGTACAGCACTGGTATAATTGACTACTTTCTTAGTTTAGATCTCACATCTCCCCATAGCTGTGGGGGTGAGGCTTAGAAGATATTCTAAATACTACAGCAGTCAATTACGGACATTGCAGCTAGCCAAGAAAGGTATCCTGAAAGACGACCCAAAAAGTTAGCTAACAGTTAGCTTACTTATGTTTTACTGAGATATCCATGTGATTTTGGACGAACGGTTTAACTATGTAAGTTTTGCAAAGTTTCCCTAAGGGGAGAACTTGGGAACAGTCATTGAATAAAAGTGGTCAGGGTCATGAATTGTTATGGTGTCCAACTGAAGACCACCCTTGGATTTCTTCTTGAGAGGCCTTGTTGTCCCATGATCCATTGCAGTGCCTGTCACAGGATGAGGAAAGATTGTGTCTCACTTCTGCAGCGAAACCCAGCTGCTTCCTGCACAATGTATGCCACAAGTCCAACTTCCCGAAACTGGAGTGCGTGAGTCTGATTGCTAGGGACGTCTCCAAGTTACATTAGTTGCACTCAGTGTTGATAAACAGTCATTTCACAACCAGCATGCCTATTGCAAGGGCTTTTTTTGTCTTTCTGAATGAATTCTGAAAAAGAAGATATTGCTGGCGTGCCAGTAATAATAATAGTTGTTGTTGTTGTTATAACTTTAACTACACATATTAATAATGGTGGTTTTTGTGAAACTCGAAACTCTTAGATTGAGAGGAAGAAGTCTCACATTTTCAAGATTGGTTAAATAAAATTTTCTCACTGTTTGGTTAAGTGCGGTTAATATTTTCACAAACCAGGATTGTTACGGTATCTTAAAAGTGGTAGGTTTTATAAAAGGCATCTATAGAGACTGTAGGCACAGAATTAGAATACAGACTGGATATTGTAATTCTTTATCTCCTATCCCACCTTTCAGTCAAAGGGGCAAAATTCTCAGTCCCAGAGAAGTCCCTGCACTGACCGTAAGCGTAGTGGTTCAAAATGAAGATTCTGTTCTTAGCTCATGTCCTGTTTGCACGTCAGTGTTGCTTTGCATCTCAGAGTCATTCAGTTGGGGACGTGTGTCATTGTAGTCGTGTTGAGAGACGCCGAAGACAGCCGAGCTTGTAGGGTGTCGATTGGTGCCCGGTGATCACGGCACGTGTCACGCACCATCACTGGACCGGGATTCTCGAACGATCAGCGGTCTGGGTTCACCGAGAGGTTGCCGCGTCTAACCATTGCTGGCCGTCTGAAAGGTTATCGGGCCGAGTGTGTAAGGTTCATCATTGTAGGCTACTAACGTCATCCTCCGATTTGAAAACCAGAGCTAAACGAGAAAAAAAGGACAACATGACAGGGCCAATAAAGGCCATGAAATGAGCCATGAGTCACCAATGAGGGGGGTGGTGTGAGAAGTGCCGTACCCCAAACCACGGAACAATCACACTCTTCCCCCATCATCCGCCCTCTGCTCTGTCCTCATTGCACACCATGTCGCTGTCACTTCACCACCTGCACTTGCTTTTTTGCTGTTTTCTTTCTCCCCCCACACACCATGTGGTGTCACCTGTGGTGACACGCTATCACCCTCTCTCTCTCTCTCTCTCTCTCTCTCTCTCTCTCTCTCTCTCACTCTCGCTCTTTTCTCTCTCTCTCTGTCTCCAGCACATGCCTCTCTCGTCATGGTTCTTTTCGCTGGTTGGTATGCTGGCTAGAGTCTGGGGGCAGTAGGTTACGTCAGAGCCTATCTCATTGCATTCCACCCCAGTTTGCCCCCCCCCCCCCCGCAGTTAGCCCTCCCATGGAGGCATCTGCGAGAGGCAAGATACATCATCAGAACGCCATCAGTAGGCGAGCTGGGCTGTCGGCTGATGTGGGCGAGCGAGGTCCCACAGGGACATACATGTGCACATACATGCGTGTTTCAGCGTGTGTGTGTCTCTCTGGTGACATCAGGGGCAATCCCACAGGCTGTGTCAGTCACAGCTTTGAGCTCTTAAATTGTTTCACTTCTTCTTCCACGAATCTCTGCACATCTTCCTTCCTGAACTCACCCTGACACTTTAACGCCATCTCAGCCCCATCAGACACCCCCGTCCGCCCACTGCTGTCAAATGAAACATGTCGAGGCTGCTTGTGGGCTGCTGGGCCCTATATCAGATGCCATTTGTTTTCTGTTCTCCTTTTCTTGAGTTGTGTACATGTTGGGTTGTCTACGGCTGTTAACAGTCACGCCCTCTCCCTCCAGTGTATGGCTGTTAACTGTCGCTCCCGGTCCCTCCAGTGTACGGCTGTTAACTGTCGCCCCCTGTCCCTGCAGTGTACGGCTGTTGACTCTTGCGCCCTGTCCCTGCAGTATCCCGGGAGCAGCTGTTGCAGACAGAGGACTATGATCTCAACGTGGTGCGCCTCTGTTTCCAAGTCATTCTGCAGGACCAGGCAGGACAGTACACACGAAGGCTTTCCCCCATTGTCTCCAACCCCATCTATGATAACCGTGAGTAGCTAACACCAGCCTGGAAACCAAAATAAGTGAGAAAAAAAAATCAGAAAGTACATATGCTCAACAAAGAAAAGTCACGTACTAGAAGCCGTGCAGGAATGCAGGCTCTGCTCAAGTACAGTCGGTGGGGCTTGGGCATGCTCTGTGCAAGGCATGAGCTAACGGTTGGAGCTGTGAATGTTACTTCAGAAAAAAAAACGGCTAGGTTTCCAGTTGGGGTTTACTGCTCCGCACACTCTGATGGCTACCCACCAAGCTGCATTCAGTCACCACATTTGTTCCGCCTCTCGCTCATAGCAAAAAAGGAAGTTGCACTAGTTCCTTTTTTTATAAATCTCTCAACAGTAAACATGCATTATCACTTCCTCTAATGACAATCTGCTCTCTAATTGAGATCCTGCATCCACAGCACTGTTTAACACTTGAACACAGTGTGTTGTTTGTAATTGCCTTGTGTTGGCTGGATTTACTTAAACTACTGCAAACTGTCATTTGGGATAATATTATCTATACAGTGCACTTCAATGAAAGTATCAAATGTTTATCACCATGCATCAAATATGTCTTTCGGCTGCCCTGATAAGTACACCATGAAGTTGCATAATTTGAATAGAGCAACTCCTTTCTGCATGACATGGTTAAACCTATTAAATAACACACACACAAAACGGGAAATCATGAACATAACTCAGATCAGTGCGGTAATGCCGCCTCTATGTTCCCTCCCCGACATGACCTTTGATCTCTGTTCATGGCCAATCAGGGGCCCCCAACACGGCAGAGCTGCGAATCTGTCGCGTCAACAAGAACAGCGGCAGTGTGCTGGGCGGGGAGGAGATCTTCTTGCTCTGCGATAAGGTGCAGAAAGGTAAGGTCATGGCTGCTCCCTGCAGATTTTAAAAATAACAAAGACAGGTGGCGGTACAGTGAAGAAGGAACTAGGATTACTTCCCCAAATTCTACTTTTCCCTTTACATAAGTATATATTTTTATGAGATATAAACCACACCGAATGAAAGAATCTGCAATTATGACAATAATAACTTTCAGATTTATTTTTGTCATTCATTCATTCATCCATTAATCTGTTCACAAAAGAATTCTGTTCCTCATATCCTTCCATTTTCCGCCATGTGTCCCCTTGCTGCTCGTCACCGCAGACGACATCGAGGTCCGCTTCTTCATGCAGAGCTGGGAGGCCAAAGGCTCCTTCTCCCAGGCCGACGTGCACCGGCAGGTGGCGATCGTCTTCAAAACCCCCCCGTATTTTGACACCTCCATCACATCCCCCGTCACCGTGCACATGCAGCTCCGCCGGCCCACTGACCAGGAGGTCAGTGAGCCCATGGAATTCCGCTACCTGCCCGATGACAAAGGTGAGCTGTGGGCGGGGCCTGTCTGGGGGAGTCTGAGAACCGATTCGATAGATTCTTGATTAGCGTGTCAATTGGCGAAAAAATATATGGGAAAATAGAGTTGATCGAAGGGCCTTAAATCCTGAGAAAACACCGCCTGTGATCACAGTGAATGGAGACTCACTGTCTGTCTGTCTGCGGATGCATGTGCTTTCATCGCAGACCCCTATGGCTGCCAGGAGAAGAAGAGGAGAAGGGAAGACCTGATGAAGTCCTTTCCCAGCCTCCCTGGTAAGGCGTGCTAACCGTGCCACAGGCGAGACGGCATGTGTCGTTTGGACAGGGCCGCTGTTCTGAGACAAACGTGTCTGTCTTTTCATTCCCAAGCAGTTATGAATATGGCAAACAGACCCAAGATGTCTGCACGAATTCTCCATGCCGTCAAAAAAGGTAGGAAACACAAAGCTATTGTCTGCACACAATCTGTTCCGTTCACAATATCGTTGCTGTCTCATGAAAAGCACTTAACTCCGACAATCCATTATTTCAGGAACTACTTCACAAAATAAACGCAAAAGAAAAATGCAAAAAAAAGCCGCCCTTAGCACCTCAGATAGAAACCAAATAGAAACCAGTGAACGGATGAATGTTTTAAATGGACTGACGTGGATTAATGTCAGCAAGGCAAATATATCAGTATCATCAAGATACAAACCTATCTAGTTTTAAATTCATGATTTACAATGATGTCTATTAGCCAGCTATCTAGCTATCAATGTTAAGTTGTTGAAATGTGTAAAGTGATCCATAGAAAACGATTATTATGAATGCAAATGTTAATTAATGTAAATACTAGTTTAAATAGATAAATATAAGGCATCTTTTCATCGGTCAATTAGATGTGAAACACTATTGGTAGATAGAGGAGAATGGGCGTATTCCATCTGCAGTAAACAGAGGACGTATTTCATTTTCATTGGATGTTATATGTATCTGTCGAGTAGCTTGACGTCACATTCATTCACTGCCCGGTTTGTGTCCCCCAGAGCCACAGAACTCGTACATGAAGCCAGCGTTGTCTAGCCGCATGCTTCAGACCCCTGGAATGTACGACAGCTCCGTGTACCAGCCTAGCCAGCAGCCCCCAATGATGATCTCGCAGGCTTCCCTCCAGCGCACAGTGCCCATGAGCAGCCCGTGGTCCCATGGCACCCCTGCACTCTCCCTGGACACCATCCGCATCCAGTCGAGTCGCGACAGCACCGTCGGCAGCCTGCAGCCCAGCATGACATTACCTGCCCCGGGGGATGGCAGTGCAGCCGGCCTGCCACGGCTGACGGAGCGGGACCTGCAGTGCCTGATGACGGAGGCCCAGATGTCCGAGGCCCAGACCTGGCGGTCGCCTCCCCAGCAGCACCAGCAGCAGCAGGCCCAGCACGGGACCCACAGGAAGGAGGCCACCACAGAGGCGTCAAACATGCAGTCCGCCTGGCCCAGTTACAACATCCCGCCCGGTGCCGCCGGCTCCATGAATGGAGACGGCTGTCTGCCACTGACCACGCCCTTCAACTACATGGACGTGATGGAAAACGAGGACATTCTGCAGAGCTTCACTGACCAGCCGGGCTTCCAGCTCAAGCAGGAAACCGGCACCATGGGACAGGAAATGCCTACCAATATGCCCTCCTCCAGCTGCACCTACACTGCACTGATGCCTCCCCATCAGATGAACAACAGGAGCTCCATGGAAGCCCTAAGGCAGGTTATGGGAGACTCTTCCAGCAGTCCCGGCCCCACCCTACAGAACAACTTTGCAGTCAATGGCATCAGTGGCGAAGACACCCTAAGCTGGCAACCGTTCTATGCTGAGTGAAGACAAGACCTCCACCATCCTCTGGGATGTAAACCCACAACCAGCTGAGACGACCTGCCACCTCGCAGATGGCTGGTACGCGACCCGCGTGATCTGAATGGGCTTGTCTGGCATCTACTGCCAGTAGCACCAGGATTTGAATGTATTGTGCTCTTGGCAGTGAATGCTAGCCGAACGTGGGCACCCCACTGGGGGACGAGAGATCGAGGCAGTGCGTCTTTCAAAGTTTCTCGAAAGCGAAGTTTCAAAGTGAAGTATATTCCTCCATCTTCCATTTCTGAAGAGGAAGTGAGAGGGAAGCTATATTCCAGTACAATGGCTATGCCATTTTTTAACCCTTCACTACCCAAAAATCCTCGGTGTCCCATGGAATTAATCATTCTCCGGGGTTGGGTTGTGTAAAAGGGCTTCACCAACAGCTTTTTTTGTTTCAAAGTACAATGGTGTGCATCATGACGATGTGTTTCTTTGCTCTTTAAATCGGCCGCTCCTTTTTTTTTTTGACATACGACACTTACTTATGTGTTAATTAAAATATCAGTGTATATGCTTTTTAATAGGTGCTTATCTGATTTATTTTGAGTTTTATATGTACTGTGTTACCTGACAATGTTTGTATTAAGTATGCAATATTTAATTTGCAACTACCAGACCATTTTTATGGGCAAAATATTTTTTTTTTCCTCTTTATCAAATAAAATTCTGGTTTATTGTATTTACGACCAAGAGAGCCCTAAAAATCGGGTCCAGTCTACTAGTAAGAGTTCATTTCAGATGCAGTTATCCAGAGTAATATCCTTTAGATGCGGTCTTTATGTTGTGTGATGGGTTTATACCATCACCACCTCTCTGAATCCAGACAAACCAGCTGTCACAGCCCTGTCAGTCTCTAGTATAACTGACATTAACCTGTCAGTCTAAATCTGTTCTCTTTTGTGTTGTTGTTTTACTTTTACGTGCTTAGCATTATTAAACGGAACTAAGTAATTGCGCGGGACTGTTGTTCTGACGGCCGAGGTACGTTAGACGGAAGCACGTTTTTTTCCCATGTCCAGTTCGGTTGCTAACGGCTCCTGCTTTGTGTACTTGTCATCCAAGGACAAAGAAATAGACGCTTAAGATGAAGGTTAAATCCCTTCCGTAAGTAGCCAACGAGGTATGTGTATTTTGTTAAATTTAGTTGTGTTTAAGTTGTATTTAGCCACGTAAATGCTAAGTATGAGGTTCGCGTTAGCCTAGCGAATTCATATACATTGTATATGTTTCGTGATTTTCAATAAATGCTCATGTAAATGAGATGTACAAGCAAATAGTTATATTTACTGTCATTTAATGTTTATTTTTCATTTGAATTTCGATATTTTGTTGGTTAATATCGCGAGTATATTCGCATGGATTTGTGCTTCTTTTAAATGAATGTAATAAGCGGACCAAAAGCTCATGGTTAATTTCGATTGATGTGTACAGCTGTGTATAGCCTAAACGGCTAATGTTAGGTAGCAGGTTTAAACAAGGAACAAAACTGATGTAGTTTTATGTTTTATTTATCTGTATTTAGTTCTCACGTATGCAATTGATGGTGATGCTGATCAAGGTGATCCTACTGAATAAACCATCAATCAGTTAAAACCAAACAACTCCTGTGCTTGTGTCTTACTGGAGGGAGCTACAGTGAGAATTCGACTGCTCGTCGCGAGTGGAACACCGCAGCCAGTGGTAACTCAGCTGCAAGTGGTCTGCAGGTTTCACTAGATGCTGTCATCTGTTGATATTTCTGTGCCTCTATAAGACATGCTGGTATTATGTACTTACCTTTTCTGTGTCTAATTTGTTGCTGGTGTGGTATAGGTATTACCAAGAAATGCAAAGAGTTTCTCTAAGCAGGTTTCATTATAGTAGCAGTAGTCTACCTAAGTGATTATTCTTTAAGGGTGCTTTTTGAGTTTTACTTTAAGAATTAATGTGTTTCATTTAAGTTCGTACAGTAGGTTATTTATTAATCAAACAAATTTATTAAGTTAAACCAAACCAAAATGTCAAATATGGGTAAGTTTCCTGACAATGACAAAGAGAACATAGGTCAGGTTTTAGAACCACAGCCCATAGTAACTGCCAGCAGGATGTTGCGTCAAGAATGGCCATGAAGAAGCCAATGGATCCGCAAGTTAACTGAAGTGGGACAAGAACTGCACAATGAAGGACTGAAAGGTCTTGAACATCGCTTCAAAGTTATGAAAGGTGGAAGGCTCTTGTTAAGAATGCTAGACGACTGACGAGTGACCCGCTGCAAGGAGTAGTAGTAAAGGTTAGTGAGGCCTCGGCAGATCGAAATCAGCTTTATAAAGAAATACGTCAAATAGAGATTCCTGACTAAACCATATGCCGCTTACGAATCAGTTACATGGGCAGTTGTAGAAACTGCACAGAGTTGTCTCAAGGGAGATAGCCAGAGGGAGCAGAGAGAAGAACTAGATGGAAAGGAAACTGAATCCGTGTCCCTATAAATGAAGTCACATCAGTCAAGCTTCAGTTGGAAGCAGTCAAGGGCTTCCATTCGCTCACAAAGTTACTTAAGAGCCACCTCCACATGCTCATGTCTTTCATCTATCAAGAGACAAGAGGCTGCTGCTGAAGTAGCTGCTAACGAAGCAACTCTGGAAGTCTTATTAGAACAAGAACAGCAATTAGAAGAGCTTCAGAGGCTTGAAGCGGAAGATAAGAAAATAATAGCTGAGCAAGAAGCTGAAGCCTTTAAACGCAAAAAAGAAGAAGCTAGGCTGGGAGCTGTGCTGGAGGTGGAGAATGCTGCAACACGAAGGACATTAGAAGACAAGCGCAGAGAGTTACAACGCCTCAAGACACTCAAGAAACTAAATGCTGCTAAGGCAAGAATGCAAGTCAGGGGTCCAAGAAGAAGAGGGCACCACAGCTCATGTCTAGATGTCAGAAGAATCCATTAGTGCGTGCCTTCTCCCTATACCAGAACCAGCCACATTCAGTGGTGATCCACTCAGGTTTAATGATTGGAAAGTTTCCTTTCAGACTTTGATAGACAGGAAATACATACCAGCAGAGGACAAAATGTACTGTCTACGTAAGTATGTAGGTGGGCCAGCTAATAAGGCAATAGAAAGCAACTTTCTGCTGGGCACAGAGTCAACTTACCATGCAGCATGGACCATTCTAGAAGAAACATATGGGAACCCATTCCTTATTGCCAAGGCCTTCAGGGACAAGCTTCACGTATGACCTAAGATAGGTCCCAAGGATAGATTGGGACTTAGAGAGTTTGTGGACTTTCTTCACAGTTGTGAGGCTGCCATTCCTCAGATTAATGGCCTTGAAGTACTCAGTGACTGCATTGAAAACCAAACGATCCTTGCAAAGTGCCCTGTTTGACAAACATCAAGATGGAATCGTAAGGTCTTAGCTTCCTAGCTTCAGTCAGTTTGTACAGTTTCTCACAAGGGCAGCCAAGATTGCTTTCAACCCTGTGACATCCCTTTATGCTTTGAAGCCAAGCAATGGTGGGAAAGTTAAGATACCAAGGAATAAAGGGCCTGGAGCTAAGACACTTGCAACTAGTTTTGAGAAAACTTCTACTACAAGTTGTGCCCTTTGTGAGAGAGCAGGCCACATTCTTCATATGTGTCATAAGTTTATGGCAAGGAATGTGGCTGAGCGCGTTAAATTTGTTCAAGATAAGGCATTGTGCTTTGGCTGTTTGAAGTTTGGTCACCGGTCAAAGGATTGTGAGAACAGGAATGTCTGTGACACATGTGAGAAAAAACATCCAACCTGTCTCCATGAAGATCATCCTAGAGGAGAAAGGAAGGTATCAACAAGTCTAAACAACTGAAGGAAGGTGAGAAGTCTAAAGAAAGGAAGACGGAGTCCACACAAGATAAAGGGACAAAGGTACAAAGCGAGGCAACATCTAATAGAGTTTCAAGGGATACCAACAACACTTACTCCTCTACACTCATACCAGTATGGGTGTCAACCACAAGTGAACTGGATTGTGAAGTCCTCATGTATGCTCTTCTTGATGCTCAGAGCGACACCACTTTAATTTTTAAAGTGGCAGCAGAAGCTCAAGTGCATTGAAAGAAAGCTTAAGAGGAACAAGCAATACTACAAGGACTACACAGCCTTCATGGATGAGACCATAACCCATGGAGATGTTGAAAGGGTCCCAGACACAGAAACTGACAGGCATCCAGTATGGTATATCCCTCACCCTGGGGAAAGCCTGGGAAAATACGCATTGACTGTTCTGCTAAATATCAAGACACATCTTTGAACTATCATCTCAGGGGTCCAGAGATGGCAAACTCCTTGCTGGACGTCCTGTGTCATTTTCAGAACTATCCGGTAACAATTATGTGCAACATAGTGTGCATGTTTCACCAGTAGAAGACCAAGACAATCTGAGATTCCTGTGATGGGAAAATGGAGATCTAGAATCTCAACCTTCATTTTGCAAGATGAAGGTTCACGTGTTGAAGCTTCATTGCCAGGTTGTGCCAACTATGGACTCAAACATCTTGCTGCTGAAGGCAAGGGAACCTTCAGTGAAGATTAAGATTTGCCGGTAAACTAAACGGCAAATGTTAGTGGCAAGTTTAAACAAAGAACAAAACAGATGTATAGTTTTGTTTTATTTATCTCTATTTAGTTTTCATGTGTGCCATTGATGGTGATGATGATGATGAAGGTGACCCTGCTTCAGAATAAACCATCAATCAGTTAAAACCAAAGAAATATTGTACTCTTGTCTTACTGGAGCGAGCTACAGCTAGAGTGAGATGCTTATATGGCCCATAGGCTAACATTTTGGGTATATAGGAAGAAAGGGCTCTGAAAGTTAGCCAGATGATACTAATCTCTGAAATATCACTCCTTCTTTTAAATGTTTGTTTTTTGCCTAATATATTTAGCAGTGAATCAAACTCCATCTACTAATGGTGGAAGTTCCAACTGAAATATGAAGAGACTTTACTGGTCTAAATTGTCACTTACAAGTAGATCACACATACCTGTCGGTTCAGTCGAGGTACTGTGTGTGACCCGACCAGTTCAGCAATCCTCAGTGTTTCATGTAGCTACAACAGCACCAGCAAACACATCCTAGCTACAGTAACAGCAAACACATCCTAGCTACAGTAACAGCAAACACATCCTAGCTACAGTAACTGCAAACACATCCTAGCTACAGTAACTGCAAACACATCCTAGCCAATTCAGTATGAATAATACCGAGACACTGTAAATCGGATGCATAATCTATTAAATATCCGTATTCCAACAGCTTAATCAGTACAGGGTGTGGGCCCAGAAATGCAACCCGAGCAACAAATCAAGAATTTGCTGCGTGTGGTAATTAAAATCCCATAGGTATGACATGACAATACTCTCCATCAAGCTGCTGTGCCTTTCAGGCTATTACTGGTATGTTGAGAACAATATATAGTCCAGTTACTTAAAAGATAAGGAACTGGTAACAAAAGCAACATACTAAATAAGCACTATCCATCCAACCATTTTCCATAGCCATTTATTGATGGATGGATTTAATTGGAAAGGTACGTTTAATTAGGATGAATTTTACGGGTCTACGCTGATTTTTCTCATAAGAATTGTCATGCAAGTAGTAAGAATTGATTTGAAACTTTAAAAAGTCACTGACCTCAGTCAACACTTGAGGAAATCAACTCCTATACACCCAGGCTCATCACTGGGGGAGGGGCAGCCAGTTTGTTCCGGGCTCCTGCTGAGGCCAGCATTAACCATCTGATGGAGATCATTTTCATTACTGCCACCTGGTCATTGTAATACAGATGCAACTGTAACGAAGACCGGTACCTCACTGATTGCTGACGGTCTACCTCGTGAACTTTCTGGACTAGCTGGCGTCAAACAGTAGCCTGGCCATGTAGGTAACGTTAGCCTAGGCTATGTCATCACATGTCTGCGTCTGAATAACGAAGTCAAAGACGCTTATTCACATTGTAAAGGCAGTTATTTAAAATAAATAATATTACAACACTCACACTGAACTCTACTACAGAGTATGACTGAGTACGACTTTCAGCAACAAGCATTAGCCATAACCAGCTCACAGCCACCATTAGCATAGTGTTTTTCAGGTGGAACATCTACTTGTGAAATAGTAGGTTCCCTCCATGTCAATATATGTATTAATTCATTTTATTTGGCATACCAAACTGAAAATGATAAATATATGTACTGTTACAGCTAATATTTATCCAAAATAATGTATTCATATAAAATGCAACTGCATGCAATGAATGAAAAAATAATAACTTACGGTGAGTTCCCCGAAGCCTTCTTAACACTACGTCGTTCGTAAGTTCTATCTTTTAACACACAACTTACGAATGAGGTAGCATTATGAAGGCTTCGGGAAATGTCCGCACAGATTGCATGGCCCCTAAAAACGCCTCCCATACTTTCATCCATCCATCCATTCATCTCCCAAAGGCATATACTAGTCAGGATGGCAGGGGGGAAATAAGCATCAGTGGTATAATTACTGTTATGGACAAATTACATTACGTTTTGATGAGGAGTAAAAAAGGAACTACTAGGGAAATGGTGTATAGTAAGAAGTGGTGCTATGATTCAAATAATATCTAATATTCTGTGAAGTCTCGCCCCACCTGTAAAGTTGTCCATGTGTCTGTTTCCAATGACCAAGGAAAGATATTTGATGCTGACGATTCAATTAATCTTCTACAACCATCTACCTAGTACAGGATCATTGTGAGCTTGGGGGTCTCTGCCCGAAAACACCAGATGTGAGTCAGAGGAACACCCGGGGTCAGATGCGTCCCGTCGCGGGGCACACACACTCACAAGCACAAAATCTCACAGGAGAGATTACACAAGTAACAGGTGTGGCTCAGTAGAGCTACACAATGGGAGAGAACGAGGAGAAAAGGAATGCAGGGCGTGACACCAGTCTTGTGTCCGTAAACAGTAACCATCAGCTAATGCTCTCGTTCTTTTCCTCCAACAAGTGGTTGACACAGTCATCTTGCTGAGAAAATTTCTGCTGCTCATGTCAAGCGCCATGTGACTCCAGGCACGGATATCCTCTCTTTATCTCTTCAAAAGCTGTCGCCACAGCCAAACCAGCTAGGATTGAATACAGAGATAAACGAATGAAATGAGCGCAAAGCAAGAGAATAGAGAGAAAGTAAAGACAAAACAGAGGTGACACGTAGAAGGATGTGACCTCACAGGCTCACGTCAAAGCTGGCCGGCATGGCCTTGATTTGCTGGAACTTGTAAATATTTTTTTCTAAGGTAGAACCATGCTGGAGGATCTGTCGTCATAGAAGCGTATGAGTAACAATGAAGTGAGTCTTCAGGGTTCAGTCCCTGCCAGATTGGTCTGGTTTGTGAAGCGCTGATACTTGCATCTTTTCAGTCACATCTACAGTATCACATCAGATTTAAGTGGTAGACTTTTCTGCAGCTGGTATCAGGGATTGTACTACGCCAGTACCAGGGTACTTCTGTCTATTTCTCTGAAGGCGGCACATGGGTTGTTTGTTTGCTATAGGGGGCGGAACCAACCGGGCTGAGTTGAAACCCTTGAATCTGTAATTTCTGAGGATTTTCCTACAATTACAGTTTGTGGTGTGGAAATGTTTTCCTTAGTACTTTGATCAACTGAATGAGTAACTCTTATTTCTGGGCAACGCAATGAGTTGAATGTGATTTCATTGTAACCGTTAATCTCCAGCCCTGATGTCTGGTTTTGTTGTGCAAGCTTCCTCTGGGTTCTCCTGTTTCCTCCTGCTGTATGAAGGTGTAAATTTTGGTGCAGATCTCTCTGTGTCTATGTGCTTGCAGTGGCGGAACCTGGTAAAGGCTGGGCAAAGCACCCCGGGGCGACACCTTCTGGGGGGCGCTGACGTAGCAAACCGCACGGGCTAGACACCTCCCCCTCTGTCCTCGCCCCACGACTTTAACCATTGTCACTTGCCCTCCAAGTCAACAGCTTTTACCGACAGCTTGCAGGCCTGGCGGGTAAAGCAGTGAATGTGCGCCCGTTGATGAAATGACAGGAACGCTGCTAGAGAAATCACACATTCACACACATTTCTTAGGGCCCCTGTCACTTAGAAGCCCTTGGAATCTTCCTAACCTTCCCCGTCTTTAAAGCGCCCTGCAGACTGGCATTTCTTCCATTCCTGTTTGGGCCTTATGTTCCAACCTGCAAGTTTCATACTAGACATTACACACACATGGTCCCGCAGCAGTAGAACAAGCTTTCCAATTACAACTATTCTGCAGAGTCCCTCACGACCTTCAACAAACACATTAAGACCCATGTGTTATGGAAAGACGTCGTTCTCCCCACAAACTAATCTCACCCCCCAACCACTGACCCTCAACCTCCCTCATGTCTGTGATTCACTTGTTCCATTGAAGTGGTTTGCGTAGCACTGGGCGTGACTCAGCAGGTTTGGTATCAGCATCTGTGATCAGAAGGTTCTTTGAATTTTGTGTCTGGTGGAATAATCACATTGTCATTGGAACCTTGAGCAAGGGCCTTAACCCCTCCTGGAAAAAGGGTTAGGGGAGCTTGATCAATGGCTGACCCAGTGCTCTGTCCCCAAGCTTTGTTCACACCTACATTATAAGGACAAAAGTATTGGGTCCCACCGTTTATTCATTGAATTCAAGTGTTTCCTTCAGACCAATTGCCGCAGGTGTGTAAAATCAAGCACCTAGAGATGCAGTCAGGTTTATAAACATGAAGAGCTCAGTGAATTAAAGTGTGGTACTGTCAATTAGTCAGTTTGTGAAATTTCTTCACTGCTAGATATTCCACGGTCAACTATAAGTGGTATTACTGCAAAGTGGAAGCATTTAGGAGCAACAGAAATTCAGCAACAAAGTGGCAGACCATGTAAAGTAACAGAGGGGTCAAGTCGCTAATGACACAATAACTGCAGAGTTACAAACTTCCTCTGGCATGAACCCCAGTACAAAAACTCTGTGCTGAGGGCTTCATGGAATGGGCTTCCATGGCCAAGCAGCTGCATGCAAGCCTCACATCACCAAGCGCAATGTCAAATGTCAGATGGAGTGGTGTAAAGCACGCTGTCACTGGACTCCGGAGCAGTGGAAATGTGTTCTGTGAAATGACGAATCACACTTCTCTGTCAGACAGTCTAATGGACGATTCTGGGTTTGGCAGATGCCAGGAGAATGTTACCTGTCTGACTGCATTGTGCCAACTGTAGAGTTTAGTGGAGGAGGGTTAATGGTATGGGGTTGTTTTTCAGGGGTTGGGCTTGGCCCCTTAATTCCAGTGAAGGAAACTCTTAATGTTTCAGCATACCAAGACACTTTGGAAAATTCTGTTTCCAACTTTGCGGGAACAGTTTGGGGAAGGCCCTTTTCTGTTCCAGCATGACTGTGTCCCAGTGCACAAAACGAAGTCCATAAAGACATGGTCGGGTGAGCTTGGTGTGGAAGAACTTGACTGGCCCACACAGAGCCCTGACCTCAACACCTTTGGGAGTAACTTGAATGGAGATTGCAAGCCAGACCTTCATGTCCAACATCAGTGCCTGACCTCACAAGTGTTGTTCTGGATGAATGGGTGAAAATTCCCACAGACACACACTAAAATTATGTGGAAAGCCTTCCTTGAAGAGTGGCAGCTGTCAGCTGCAAAGGGGAGAACAACTCCATATTGATGCCTATGGATTTAGAATAGGATGTGATAAACGTTCCTGTAGGTGTCCCAATACTTTTCTCTATACAGTATTTATATTCAGTTCATGAAACAAATTAAAAGAGCACAACAAAAATTTCAGTTTCACTCATTTCTCTATGGCTATGTGCATGTGTAAACATACGTCCTAGCAGTGCACTTCACATCACTTAATGTTTCCCATTCTTTTTGAAGGTCACTTGAGGTCATCCTCTGATTTATGAGGCACTGCCGGGTAAGTTGACGGTCATCTTTGGCATTAGAAAGTTGCTTCTGTCCGCTACCTGACTGGCTGTTGGTCATCGTCAGTGTCTCCTGATTCACTTTGTTCTTGTGTATTGCTGTCTTAGAAACTTTGAGCCTGGAAGCAGCCTGCCTCCCAGGGTAGCCTTCTGCCTATGGAGAAAATATGGAGTGGTCTCTTAATTTTTTTCCACAGCTATATATGTGTGTGTATATGTCTCTGAGGAGAGCAAGATTACATATGTGAAAACTATGGAGTTCCTATCCACTCAGGGGCATATCTATAATCTAACAACATGTCATGTTAAGGTCCCCATCCAATCTTAAATATTCAAGGGCCTCTGTCAAATGTTGCCCCCCCCCCCCCCCCCCCCCCCGAAACTACCAAGGTACCCATTCCCCTGCAATGCACCTATATGCATCTGTGTGAATGACTAATGAAGCTTGTCAGTTTGGGCATGTTGCACTTACGACTTTGCTCTTATTAAATTCTCTCTCTGGTGATACTGGTTTACGTTGCATTTAAGTAAGGATCTAGCAGTGTATGTATAGCTCTACCTCCCAGATGTATGATATCATGGCTAGAGGGGCAACTCATCTTCATGCCATATACCAGGGCAATTCAGATCATGGTCCTCAAGGTCAGAGTGCTACTGATTTTCCAGCCTTCACCTGTGAGCCAGGTGTGAAGCCTCTGGCCAATCAGAATGAGTGATCACTAAACAAATTACCTGGGAAAATTCAATACAAGGCCTGGATTTGGAATCGAGGTCCAGCTTTGAAGAGCTCTGTCTTGCACCATACTATGCCTAATATTTAACTCGCATGACTCTTGTGAAGTCACATGCAGAAAAGCCTCATAACAATCTAGCTTTCTCTTATCAAACAGCTAATGCTAATGCCATCAGCCTCAGCCAAGCGGAACAGATCTAACTTCCATGTGTCTTTCATGTGATTAGAATTTGTCCATTTTACGCTGTCACCAGTACAAGTTTCACTTTATTAAAGACACTAGAGATTTCGGGTACTTAACCAGTTCTGTATTTTCCAAAGCTCTTTCTTTTGCATATCTCTTTATAAGTTACACTTCAATTTCTGAGTATCATAAACATGGGGAAAATGCACGACATTTCCCCATTGCATTCTTTCATATGTACAGCAGAACTCTATATTTCGCTATTCAGAGGTCCGATATGGTCAGCAGTGATTAAGGCCAGCGCAGTTAATGTGTCACATTGTTTCCCTGCATAAGGTCAGGAGCTGCACCCGATGCGCCAATGCATTCCCTTACATGCGCTTTCAGCTGCATGAGCTGACAGAACCTTGGAGTGTCAGGGTTACATTACTGCCATTAGTCACTCAAAAAACGAAAGTGGCTTATGGTTTCGATTAGTAGGAAAGGTTTTAATGACAAGTCTCCTAATGTTTGGTGGGGTTGTTCACTTTCGATAATTTTTGCTTAATTTTACCTAAATGGAAATTGGTTTCCACTTTCTCCTGCCCCCAGGAGCACACCCAGACTCCCTTACAGCCATTCTCAAGACCCAAGGTCCATCTTCATCGGGCTGAAGCCAAATGACATTAATTCTGCCCATATGAAGCAGTTGTTTGTACACTGACTTTTTGATACTCTAGTAGCGTACAATACAAACTGTGTGCTTAAAGGCTATTCTGATTCCATTGTTTAAAATATCTTTTTCTTCCCACGAATTACCGTTGCGTTTGTTCATATTGAATAGATTATGTTCGTGTCACTTACATTATATCTTAGATATAATGTAAGTGACATTATAGGTGCGGGATGCTTTTCAACATGTTAGCATTCGTCAAACATGCAAATAACTAAACAGTCCTTGATGACAGTTAAACACGTGTGACATTCAGGCAGATTTTGATTTATTGTGTTTGTACCAATGTTTGATCTGATTGAAAATCAGGAAAAGGAAATTTCCGGAGCTGACACACATTTACTCACCCTATAGAGTTCTTACACTCTGATTAATCTCCGATGCTGCTGCTTCGTACTGGTTGACTCCATGGGCCCCTGAGTGACAGAGGCCCTAGAAGATTATAATTGGATTGCAATCATACAGGGCTTACAAATTAAGGGGAAACTAGACTGGGTTAATTTTGAAACGGCACACACAATCAAATCGAAGTTCACTAGACCATGAAGTTTTGTCTCTTTGAAAAACAGCTCGGAGTTCAGATGCATCTGGTTTCCCTTCCTGAAAGAGCGTGTGATTGTTCAGTAGCACAGTTGCATACCTCACTTCCTTTTTAAGAAACTAAAAAGCAAGAAAAAAAGAGGAAGAGAGTAGCTAGCTGGCGCACAAGCATACTAAGAAGGCGAAGGACGGTGTATAAAAAGACCGTTTATCCTCTTCCGACGAGATCATCTTCTCTTTCTAACCTTGCGACGAGATACTCTGGGTGAGATGATTGAGTACACGGTGCAGGACAGCTCTGGACAAAGCTCGACTTTCTCATTTGTTCCACTTGAGCACTTCGTGAACATGGGGATAGGAGGCTGTAGGTGGGGTGATGGACATCAGACACTCCGGTATATAAATGGGTTAGGGTGGGCGGTAAAGAAATAAAAAAGGTCACGGTGCGACTGGTGCCTGGACCGCGGCCACGCATGTGCCGACGTCACACACCTTTAATCCTCCGTACATGTGAGGAGGAGGTAGGGCGCTCATGTGGAACTACGAGTTCTTCCTCATTGCCACAGCCACTGATTAAGTTCTCCCCTTATAGCCAGGCAGCAATCCCATGCTCCACTTCTGCTTTTCGTCCCTCGAGACAAAGGGGAACTTAAACAATGGCAGTTTCTTTTTTTTTTTTTAAATAATAATAAAAGCCTGCCTGTGTGGCACGAATCATCTGTCTTGTTCTTTATATATATATATATATATATATATATATATATATATATATATATATATATATATATATATATATATATATATATAAAACACAAACACTTAATCCGAATGAAAATCAGAGCACAGTGTAAGACGCATCAACACGTAAATTAGAAACCTGTAAATATTGTAGCTTTACTTGCCTTATAAATTGCTTATGCTACAGTTATAAAAGTAGTCCGTAAAACTGCTAATCTGAAAACAAAACACACATTATTTTCCTATAACTTTTCGAAGTAATTGATATAATAATAGAGCTCAGGTACCATTTAATGCTTAGAGAAGCGCATTTGTAATTGAAAGATTGTAGGTTCGAATCCCCGACCAGCAAGACACCACTGAGGTTCCCTGAGCAAGGTACCGTCCCAAGCGCTGCTCCCCGGGCGCTGAATTAGCTGCCCCCGCTATGTCACTATGTCACATATGGGTTAAATGTAGAGGCCACACTTCGTTGCTCTGTGCTGTGGTGTGTCAACACTGATCACTAAAAATTTATGTGAAGGGGACCCCTTCTGGCCAAGGATAAAATTACGCTGAATAATTTTGTGTCAGTATCTGCCATGTAAGATGAACAAGTGAAATAGATTAAGGAAAATTAAGGCTGGCAAATCGTGTTTTTATTTGCTGTTCAACTCGTAGGTATAACGCATATAAAGTTCAACGAATAAAAAAAAGCAATGCAAATGTAGCTCATTTCATAAAATTTATATGAAAAATAATTAAAGTAAATACGACCTGAGGGACATCATCTGAACAATAACGACGGGTAAAATAATGTTTCTATGGCAGTATTTCCAGATATTGCCAAAAACATCATTTACCTGGCATTTTTCATTACTAGGTATAACTAGCAGATTTGCGAAATATGGATTTATTTCAATTTGAACAATTTAATCATTTACCACTTACAGTTAATAAATACAGACTAGAACAATGCATAATAAATATTAATTATCAAAAACTTCCCAATGAATAGAGAGACTGAAACAAACATACAAAATGGTGGGTTGCGCGTTATATCGTGCCGATTTTGATCGATTGCTCTAGTCTGGCCACATACGGCAGTCTCGCGCTGCTCCTTCACCCAGGCTACTTCCGGAAGATCTGTTGGTGTTTTGGGTTTCAAGGATGGCGTCGCAGCCTCCCCAGAAACCGTGGGAAAGGCGCATTCCGGGAACCATCCCAGCTCCCGCTAACTATCGGTATCTTTTATGACATACATCTTTTCTACATCTGCGCGCAGCTGACAGCTACGTCGCGAGTTACCAGGCTAGCTGCATATGTCGCCTGGGGTGATTTAGGCCTGTTATAACAACGTGCGCCTAACTTTTTTTCTTTACTTAAACAAGGGATATAATGTAGTTTGAGAACTCATCATTCTGTCGACTAACCTCTCCGGTTAATTTTGAAGATGTTGTTTGTCTTGATAAACCTTCAGTGACAATTTCGGGACACCGTGGACAACGCGAAAGAAAAGCATTTTATCGTCATTGACATGCTATGAAGAATGCCTTAAATTATTTATTTGGTTAAAATAAAACGTAATTGATCGTCTCCCAACGTAGCACGTATCGGCTAGACGTACAAGCGTATTTGTAAGCTATCTACTTGCTCTGTATTTTTGAGGTCAAAGGTCCAGCTATGTTTACCAGTCAGACTCCGAACTTCGCACTACCGTTTTGGTCCGGTGATCTTACCCCAGTTAATATGTATTTCATGCAACTTAATGTTAAATGTATCAGCTGAACAAAAGCAGTGTTATTTAGAAGAGAGCTTATATCGGTCGTGGAAAGTTGGTGATTGGACTGTAATGGTAGCCATGTTGCTTCCTTCTGTCTTGGAAACAGATCTACAGAGTTTGGGTCTTCTGGGCTATCGAGACCAGGCCCTCCGGCCTTGACCCGTGTTGCACCACCAGTTCCCCCACGACCAGTCCAGCAATCGGGCATAGGCAGCTTGTCTACATACCGCCCTGCCTACAACTCCTACTCATCCTCATACAGTCCTTATGGGACCTCTCTCTTCGGAGGCTACAGTCCCTATGGTTATGGGGGCTACGGGCTTGGGGGTGGGCTGGGCTACAACCGCTTCCACATGGAGGATGGCCCCCCAAGTCGCTTCGTTCAGCAGGCAGAGGAGAGCAGCCGCGGAGCCTTCCAGTCCATCGAGAGCATCGTGCACGCCTTCTCGTCTGTCAGCATGATGCTAGATGCCACGTTCTCTGCCGTGTACAACAGCTTCCGTGCCGTTCTGGATGTGGCCAATCACTTCTCACGCCTCAGGGTGCACTTCACAAAAGTGCTTTCGGCGTTTGCCCTCGTCCGCTCCCTGCGTTACCTCTACCGGAGGCTGCAAAGGATGATGGGCCTGCGACGCAGTTCAGAGGTAGAAGATCTGTGGAGCGACAGTGCTGGGACAGCAGTTGCCGCTGTGGCAGCAGGAGGTGCAGCGGCAGACGATCCCATAACTGGCTCTGTCAAATCATGGCCCATCTTCCTCTTTTTCGCTGTCATCCTCGGCGGGCCCTATCTTATCTGGAAGCTTCTAAGGTCTGCTGAAGGAGAGGAGGAGAGAGGTGAGGACCATTGTGGTGGAGCTGGCAGGGAGAGGTTGTAGAGTGAGGGGGCAGACTGAAATTAAT
This sequence comes from Brienomyrus brachyistius, assembly GCF_023856365.1. Classification (NCBI taxonomy): domain Eukaryota; kingdom Metazoa; phylum Chordata; class Actinopteri; order Osteoglossiformes; family Mormyridae; genus Brienomyrus; species Brienomyrus brachyistius. The sequence continues at coordinate 7,870,679 of NC_064535.1, read as the reverse complement.
CCAGCTTCTAGATGCTTATCCTGGTTGGGGTCACAGTGGGGGAGGGGGGCTAGAGATTCTCCTACCCTGCCCTGTGGAAGTAGCCGGCAGAAGTCGTACTAGGCGGAATTGGCACGCAGAAAAAAAATGGTGTTGCGGACAGGAAACGGGAGCCAAATGAACACAATTTGGACTTGCGGTCCTCTTCGTTCGTATGTTGAAAGTTCGTAAGTAGAGGAGCGTCTGTACAGACATACTGTACTAGCTGTTGTCGGACAATGTTAAAATTTTGTGAGGAGGAGGGAAAACTGACTTTTTGGTCTGTATGCCAGGTGTACAGTTAGCTTTACTAGGAGAGCTGTTATCCATGGGGGTCCAGTTTGTAGGTCGTCTAATTCGCCAGTTTAAATCCCACTGCAGCCACTAGCTGGGCCAACGGAGATGACGACCACGTGGTGGCCAGAGCAGATTTTGACTTTGCTGCGGCATCTGAGGAGGAAATCTCTATCCAGGCTGGGGATATGCTGAACTTAGCACCAAAGGGTAAGAGATCCCGGTGCTGGGGTTGGGGGTGCTTCGTACATACTGTACATTCAGAGGTGGGTAATTCAGGTCCAGAGAGTGAAAGTCCAGACCAAGATCTTGTTTAAACCAACCAGGTGAGTATAAAGAGTCATGGAGTTGGTTGGAATAAAATCTTGGTCTGGACTTTTACTCTCCAGACCTGAACTACCCAGCTCTAGTCTCCTTTAATGGTCATTATTTGGTGCCTTTCGTTTCGTTTACAGTTTGAATGTTTTTTTATTTACTGTGAAATTCTTTCTTGCTTGCTTTATTCAGACTATAGATTTGATTCTGATAACAGTACTAATGCATTTTCATCTGATAACCAAAAATAACTATGAACAGTATATACGGTACTGTGCACAAGCCTTAGGCAGTCAAAGAAAATGTCAGTGTGACCTACATGTTGATGTAAAACTATATTATGTCTATCACAATATGTCAGCTAAGCCATTTCAAAACCTGGCCTAAAGTCACCATAGCATTTGCAGGAACCACCCAACACATTGGTGCATTTTTTTGACTCAACCACTAGCATACCATGTCTGTCTAATCAATGTCCCATCAAGTTATGCAAGTAATGAAATTAAGAGAGCTGCTGGTGAAATTTAATGAATATGTAGAATGTCTGAGGTGCCTCCGAGGAGAGGTTTGGCAGCTGAAGTTGGTCATTTAGCTGTCCAAGAAAGAAATCAATGACTTTTGGCACAACAGAAGAAATTCTTGTTCGTTTTTTTTTTTTTTGTTACTCTTAATTAGCATATGCTCCATGTTAAATAGTGTTTTTGCTCTAAGCAAACACACAGCTACTACGTAGATAAATAGCTTTAAATGTTTCCTTTGACCACCCTAAGACCTTTGCACAGTACTGTACATATGTTAAAATGGGAATATCATGGGCACATCATCCTGCTTCCATCTCCGCCTTCACTTCTACAGAACAACAGCCACGCGTCCGGGGTTGGCTCCTGGCTAGTCTGGATGGGCAGACCACAGGGCTGGTCCCCGCCAACTACGTGAAGATCCTTGGAAGAAGGAGAGGGAGGAGGCAGGCTGAGCAGGACAGGGCGGAGGAGCAGAGGCAACAGCAAGCCTTCCAGAACCCACCGCCAGTACCACCCCAAACAGCAGGGTCTATGAATACCTCGGTTACCCTTGGACACCCTGAGGTGGTGTTTGAATCTGTGTACAGGGAGATGCCCGTTATATCAGACGAAGGGTCATTTCAGTCAACTTCCACCTCTAACACTTCTGTAGTCACTGTACCTAAGAGGATCGACCCGTGACACTCATGTGTTTCAGTAGGACACATAGATGTAAACAGAGGCTGACTGCACATATGCTCTGAAATATTTCATCCCCTCAGCATCTCATGACATTGGTCATCTGCTACCTTGGTGACTGAATTCATAGGCGGTTTCAGTGTTCTTACAAAAAACCTGGAATGTACCACTTGCACAGTGCTTGCAAGGGGGTTCTGATCAAAACCCCGCAATGGTAAAAATGTGCTCCTTCACGGGAAACTGATAAAACTGAACAGACTGGGCTTAAGTAGTCGGATTATTTCACACCTGTTTGTTTTTGGTTAATCTCGTTTTCTTCTGGGTCTTTACATAAGTAATTTAAAGAAAAATACTTCGCAATTTGTCAGCTGAGATTGGTCACATTGTGAATTATGAAACAAGTGAAAAAATCATTTGTGGAAATGACACAATTTTGTAATAGTCGAAGTCATTGACATTAAATGAATTTAGAATATAGAGTTAATCGTTTGAATTGATTGAATTATGTTCATTTAAGTCAAAGAATGGCAGTAGACCGTGTGAAGTACTCATTTCTCCGTTTGGTCTGACATGCAAAGTTATAACGCGAGGATTTTAAAGAGACTTATTTTGACGAGTCCTTGCATTATGGTTACTAGAAAAGCGGTTTTAGAATACGGATGGATTTTAAGTTATTAGGTCAAAGGGTGGTACTGCGTGAAATCTGGTCTGTCGTGTTAGAAGAATGTGTCACTTATGATTTTTTTTAATGACGTGTATATGGTTAAATACCAAAATATTTCATGTGGGAGACGCAAGTTTTGTTGGTCTGGAAACCGGTCCTTAACTATTTGAATAACATTTTTTCTTCATTAAATTAACTGATTGGGGTTTGTTCAGATAACCCTCTTACCTTTCCCATGATCCCAGTTGTTATAGTTTGAAAAAGCTTGACATTTAGTTTATGAAACCACAATCTTATTTAAGTTGAATTTGATTTCCACAACCTTTCGTGGTTTGTATATTAATAATTTCCTGTTTTCTGAATGTGTGTGTGAGTGGTTATGTTTTATATCCATAGATCACAGTGGACCTTAGAAATGTCCGTTTTATCAATTGTAAATTCAGAAAGACATTTTTGGGTGACGGTTATGGCAATAAAATGTTACAAACATGCAGTGTGATTAATACCGAAAGTAAACTTAAACGTACTAATTCTTGAGGTAGACAAATGTCATTTGTGGATGCTCTCCGAATGTGGGGAAATGTTTCCGTTAACTCGTTGGCCGTTTCATTCCACGGTATACTTATATTTTCCGTTTACAGTAAAACAGCGTTAGGGGGCGTATCTGACGTGCACCGCGAAAGAGAGACATAGGGATTCGTTTTCCGATAGATTGCTTTCTCTTCGTTTGTGCAACTGAAATTCTGAAAGGGTTTATCGCAAATGTGTATGACGTCACTCCGGAGGCGTGCGAAAACGGCGCGTGACCGCACCACCAGCACCCCTACCCTTACTTGCAGAGACTTGATTGATAGATGCGCGTCCACATTTAATACCCCTATACAACCTTTGCGGCGCTGGCCCCCAAGGACACAAATACGTATTACGTGTTCGCACAGTAAAACAACAAAGAAAAATGCGAACACGATAGCCTGCCACCGAAGCAAAGCATGTGATGAAATTAGTGATTTACAATGCGAAAAAATCGTTATAATAAAATTGTGAAACATGCACCACCCTGGCGGTCATCTGCACTTGGTCTCGGCCGTCACCTAGCAACGGGGACGCCTTGTTGCACCTGCTGCACTGCGGCACCGGAAGGGAACAGAATGCCGAGCCGATCCAGCAAGCCGGCTGCCCGCCCACGACATGCTGATTCGGCGACAGTGGCTATTTTTCGGTCACTGGAGCTTACCGTCGTCCTACGTCCGGTTCTGATTGCACGGCTCGTCAACCGATCAGATCATCCCACTATAAAGTCATCTAAGGGGGTGGGCCATAGCTGGTCCTTCGATTGCTGCAGAGAGCTCCTCTACCAGAAGTGAAAAGTGGCTTGTGATGAGCATTTTAAGGCTCGCCGGTGAATCCCCCCTGCCGGAAAAAAGCTGGAAAAAATTGTTTGCCAATAAAAATAAGTCTGCACACCAAATGCTCTTCTTTTAGATAACGTGTTCAGTAGCACTGAAAGGTTTTACGCGTTTAATTTTGTCGCAACATGATGCTTAATTTGATGAAACATTTCACAGAAGAGGAACTTCCTGAATGAAGACAAATATCGGTTACGTGTGAAAAGTATGTGTATGGTAATCCGTATCGCGCATGCTTTGTTTAGTTAGTGAATCCATAGCAATGCTAATTATGTCTGGTCCATAATTTCTTTAGTACAGCATTTTCGTTTTTCTAGAACCTAATACTGAACTGTGCTGCGGCAGTGGCCTTTTCAGCCAAGGAACATGGCTTTGTGGCTGTATCTTTTGTTTATGGGATGCGTTTTCAAACCGAATAAGGGTGGACTTGGGAAAACTAGTTCTTTTGTTTGATCCTAATAGATACGTTCTGGATTTCTTATATATGCCTCATATGTCGCACCTACGCATATATCAAATTAGACAATGACACGTTGCATTGATTTATAATGCAGGAGCGCTTAAGCATGCTTGGCTAAGGTCAGATCAGGTAATCTTCGATAATCGTGGTTCGGTAGTTATACAATTTTCTTCGTTAAAAATGGTGTGTTGACTTTTCTCGACTGGGCGGGTATTTGAGAGAGGATGGCTAACATCTTACAGCATAATCGTTAACTACATTTCTTATGTGGTCAAACAGAACTCAACCAAACAAAAATGTAAACCACTGCAAAGAAATGTGACAAAAAATGCGACTATTTTGCGGGGGTATGCATACTGCAATACAAACTGACAGCGTTGCAGGTAGTTAATAGGAGAGCAACCACGGGCATGTTACATATGGAAAATATTTATCACCTACTGTACGCAACTCATCCCCATGCCCCCCTTTCGACGACAAAGTGAAATTGGCCTGTTAATGCAGCGCCACCTAAGGAGATGGCGCCCTAGGCGGCCGCCTATGTCGCCTAATGGATTGACAGGGACTGAGTATTATCCTGAAGATCTTTTTGAAAAGGACTGATGACGATTAATAAAGAGACTCATCCTGAAGCCATGTCAGACACAACCAACGATGTGCCCTTGTAGCTGTTAAACGTGTTGATGTTTTCTTTTAGTCTTTACCTTCTGTGTTGACCTTTTGTCTCACTGTTGATGTTAATCTATGATATTTTCTGTCTCTCTCCCTTTAGACATGAGTCGTTTTTGCTCTGTTAACAACAATTTCCCCTATGATAACCATATCCTCGTCTTGGACATGGTCCTGAGTTCCCTCTGGAGCGTCCCACAGCCGATTGACTGGGAGAATGTTGCTCGACTCGTGCCTGGATTTACACCCAAAGAGGTAAACTTCCTCACATACTATCTTGCTGAAAATAACGTGCGACGCGTTTAACCGCCTGTCTTGTCCTCATCCTAGTCAGATACCGCAATAAACTACTGGTTTGGATGCTGTCCAAAAGATACCGTTTATTTTTTCCGCTGGGCGTTTAACATTATGCGGTCATAGATTGGCTTTTGTTGGGTTTGTTTTTTAACTTCATTTTTTACTCCATTTTTTAAATGGTGAATAGTGTGCAAGGAGATTCGAGGAACTGAAGAACTCCGGGAGCTTCTATCATGTGGACAACCAGTGCAACCCACTAACAGTAGGGGGCAGCATGTCCTCTGACACACTGTCCCCCAACATCAAGTCTGCTCTCTTGGAACCAGACGTGGAAGGGGGGGAGATGCTGGTCAGCCCAAGCAACATCTCAGTGACTGGTGAGGGCACTGACTTTAGCACTGGGCATTGGTAGCAGTGTGCTTATTTTTCAGATTCCATTCTTCTTTGTCAATGATAGATAGATAGATAGATAGATAGATAGATAGATAGATAGATAGATAGATAGATAGATAGATAGATAGATAGATAGATAGATAGATAGATAGATAGATGATGGATGGATGGATGGATGGATGATGTTAGAAAGACAGACAGAGAGACATTGATAGATGGATGGATGGATGACAGAAAGACAGATGGATGACAGAAAGACAGATGGATGATAGATAGATAGATGGATGGATGGATGGATGACAGATGGATGGACGGATGATAGCTTTTCTCCTTGATAGTAATCATGGCTGTCACACAGACACTGCAGGTGCTTTCCAGTGCTTTGTTAGTTGCTCACACATGGATGTCAGCTCTGATGCTCCAGTCCCTGGACTCCTTCCTCAAACCTTTTTCTAACTTTTCTGTTCATCCACAGGTTTGTCTGTGACCCCTTCAGGGAGATGTACAGGGGCTGACAGCGACTGCGCCATCTCACCCGAGGAAGAGAAGGTCGATGGGGATAAGGGGTAGGCCATGCACCATCCTGAAATGGCGTGTAGTGTGGAGGCACGTCAGGGAGCTCTTCCGAAATGTTTATTGATTTATTACCTGCTTGTACATCGTGTCATGCTCTGTCCCCCGTCTCACTCTATTTTAACATACTGTAAATATTTTTAATATTTGGAGTAATGATAGGAAGTATCTGTATAGCTCATACTACTCACAGTCCTTTTTCTGTTGTTGTAATGTCATAAGTGTACATCGCAGGTTTATAAGTTAGCATAGGGTGACGTACGTGGCTGTGGAGGGCGTGTTGTGTGACTCTGCAGGTTAAGCCCCCCTGTGTCTGTAATCAGAAGGTCGCCAGTTTGAGTAGAATTATGTGTGTGTGTCTCAAAGGAGAGCAAGACAGCATATGTGGGGAAAAAACACTCAAATGTACCTGAACTCATACCTTTGCAGATGGCAAATGAAAAGGGATAATTATAGGGCCCGTTATTCATCTAAAATGATTTCCCCAACTGCTCTCTGGATTGTGCTGAAGGAAGTATGCAATACAAAGAAAAGCAACAGTATAAGAAGATAATCAGTAATAGAAAATAGCAATAATGTCTAAAATAAAAGAATAATAATACAAAATTACAGTGAAAAATAGTCAAATGATGTATTATTATATTAATTACTGGATTATAATAAGGGTTTTCTCTGTTAATTACAGGCCTAACATGGTTATCCATGTCTGCGACGAGGCCAAGAACCTGAAGCAGGACTTCATGTGTCCACGAGACCTCCTGGTGAGCGAGATGAAGTATTTTGCTGAATACCTGTCCACCAACGCCCAGCGCTGGGAGGAGGTGGACATCTCGGTGCACTGCGACATCCAGATTTTCGACTGGCTCATGAACTATGTGAAGAGGCGCATGAATGACAGCGAGGACAGGCCGAAGCTAGGTAAACATCAGGCGGGCGGTTCCTCCCTCGGGGGTTTGTGGCGCCCCCTTGTGGGAATAAAGTGCAAGGTACCAGAAGTCAGGAATGCAGGAGTGGCTCGGCCTGTTACTGACTGTGTTTTGGATGGTTGCATTGGTTTATTTTGTCATGTGTCTTGTTTTGTTGTTTTTTTTTGTCTACAGTGGTATCTGGCAGTGTGTTATGTGGTGTGTGTTTGTTGGTTTCAGAACCCAGCAATGTGATCTCAATCCTCATCTCCTCCGAGTTCTTGAAGATGGAGACTTTAGTAAGTGTTGTGTAGTGAGGCTGTGAGTCTACAGCATGCTTGCATGAAGCGTGAGTTCTTTCTGCAATTCTGTGGAGGGCGGCCACGTTCGCTTGAGGTGATTCGTGTGCATGTCCACATGGCTAGGGTAAACATGATGCATTGCAGTAGAGTAGCTATGCAGGCCGTCAGGAGCTTGCTCATGGCTATGCTCTGGATGTACACCCCCCTCCCCCTCCCCCCAGGTTGAGGAATGCGTGCAGTATTGTCATGGACACATGAGCGCCATCGTAGCCACGCCATGCAACATGAGCTGCATTAATAACAACCTCAGCACGCGCATAGCAGATCTCTTCAGCCACAGAGAGGCCGAGGAGATCAAGGACAAGAAGGACAAGTTCAAAAGGTGACTGGGGGGGGGGGGGGGACATTGTGCCAGTCCAGGGTTCAGTAGCTGAGTTGGTGATCAGCATTTAATACTTTTGTCATTTTCAAAGTATACAATTATTCTGTTAGTACTACATTGGATTTATTTAGATTTATGTAGAAAAGAGAAAAAAAGCAAGTGAGAAGTGGCACAGTGGTTGGCACTGTTGCCGTACGTCTCTGGGACCCGGGTTCGAGTCTCTGGCAGGGTTCCATGTGTTTGGAGTTTGCCGGTTCTCCCTATGTCGTTGTGGGGTTTTCTCTGGGTACTCTGGTCCCCCCCCCCCCCCCCCACCCTGTGATGGGTTGGCGCCCCATCCTGGGTGGTTCCCTGCCTTGCGCCCTTAGCCACTGGGATAGACCCCGGACCCCCCCACGACCTTGAATGGGATAAGCGGTTACAGAAAATGGATGGATATAACTTCATTGACAAATTAAATATTTAATGTATTTAATGTAGTATTTTTATATAATATATGTTCATACTTCTTTTTGGGTTTGTTTAGAAATAAATATGCAATAATATCTTTAATGTTCTTTCTTCATCTAGCAAATTGTTCCAGAAGAAAATCGAGAGGCTTTTTGACCCTGATTACAGGAATCCCGACTCCCCAGGGAATGCGTCTACCTTATACAGGTGAGATCAGCCACAGGGGTGAAACGCTGTGTGCTCCCTTTGCCAGCCTCTCTAAGATCACCCTTCGCTCCACAGGTGCAGCTTGTGCAATAAACTTCTAACCAAAGAAACAGAGAGAAAGATTTCCTGCATCCCTGGAAAAATTAACATTGATCCCACTGGAAACATCGTATACCGCCATAGCAGGTAATCACACCTCACTGGGAAAGAGAGCACCTCCACCAAACTGCTGTAATGGTTCCAGTTTCATGTCTCTTTTGTGTGCATTGACCCTAAGGCAGAAGAACTGGGATGTCCATGACTACATCAACGGTCTGTATGAGGAGCTCAAATCCTGGGAACTTGTCTACTGGAGGATCTGGGGCACTGTGAACTTCCTCACCTGCGCCTCCTGCAGGCAGGTAAGGGGGTGTGTGTCCTAGGCTGTTGCATTGTCATTTTATTGTCCTTGGTTTCAATCTCCCTGAAAGTTTTTTACATTTAATCATTTACTCTCACCTACTAGTGCCCTCCTGGTAGAATTAGGAACAAACTAACCATGTTTCCCCAGTTATTATTTTGACTCTCCAGGTAGATGTTTAAAAAATCTGGATGGCAAATGGCTGTTAGGTCTACACCCTGTAATGCAGGTGGAAAATCTGGAGCAATTACATATATTTTTTTTCCTTGGATGTCCACACACTCACTACTAGTGTTTGACAAAATGATACTTTGTGAATCGTTTGCTGTATTTTTTCACCCCACTAGATGGTGCTCTCTGTTCATAAAAGAGCACAAAGCATGCCCCAAAGAAACCCAAGAGCACCATCTAGTGGGGTGAAAAAATACAGCAAATGGTTCATGAAGTATCATTTTGTCCATCACTACTAACTACCCTTCCTCTGCACTTGTTTGTGTGAGTTGTGATGAGACCTTCTGCTGGCAGGTGTTTCTGTGCATCGAGCTGTCACAGTGCAGATATCACCCCGAAGCTGTACTGTACCCTTCCTTGGGGTCAGAGCCCACCTGGCATGGTACCGGCCTCTACCCCTGCTGCAACCAGAGGGTGCTGCGCTTCGACCCCACCGGCCTGCCTAAGGTAGTCTGCACACAGAAACACACTGGACTCCCTGCAGCCAGCCAACAGAATGATGGTACAGGTTGTCGTCGACTTATGACCTACGCGGTTTACGACTGATTTACTTTACAACCACTCCGAGACCACAAATATGCCGTCACAAGCATGAGTTTTCCCACCAACTACTGGCAGCAATGAACTAAGAGGATGGTTATAAAAAGTGTAAAAACACCTAACAATATGACTTAAAGATGATATAATTTTATTATACAGTAAACTACACATACGATCATTTCTGCATAGAAAATAAAGGGCTGACTTACGACCAAATCGTCATGCAACCAGTAAGTCGGATCCAATTGCGGTCGTAAGTCAACAACGACCTGTACAGCTATACATATACACATCAGCTATACTGTACAATATCATAACATATGATAAACAGCAAATACAGCTGATTTTCACTTGTCCTTCCTTCTCTCTCTGTGCTTGTAAGGGCTGTAAGATGAAGGATCATTTTGTGGCTGAGGAGGCCGACTGCGGTGACGCCCAACTGAGCTCAGATCAGGCGCGAGTGTTTGAGGACCTTCTCCTGCACAGAGAGGCAGTGTGCATGCCCAGCTCCCAAGTGCCTGATGGGTAAGCCACACTAGTACCCACATGTAGCGCTCGGCACGGGGCCATCCAGTACTGCAAGATTACCCAGAATACCCCAGCCGGGCCAAGCCAGTGACCAATAAAAGTGAGATTTCCCTTGTGGCCTAAAACTAAAGTACATTTACTTAATTGGTATTATCATGTCATTCGCCATCATATAAAATGCAAAAAGTGACATATTATGAGTTGTTTAATGAAAAGTAAGGAAGAGCTGAGGGCTGTGGAAATTTCCCGGCTGACTCCCCCGTGGCCGTGTTTCGTTTGATGTGATCTCAGTGCAGAGGACCCTGCTGCCGGAGGGGAACGACCCCAGGACTGTGACATCCTGCTGGAGCCTGGCGCCCTACGGACTCCCAAACCGGGCGACATCACAACGGTGAGGTCATGGCCACGGGGTTAGGCAGGCATCATGGGTATGTCACATACAGAGGATTCCTTATTGATTATTGTAATTCTTCAGTCCCTGCCTGTGTTTGTCCTGGAATTAAGGATTGTGCGAGTTATTTTGCGAGTTTAATATGTATTTGCGGGTAGTTTTACATTTCTTAAGGAATTGAACCTCTAATTTTGCTTTTTATTTGTTTACAGTTTTCACTGTTGAGAAACTGGAGCTTGCAGCTGGTATGTCAAAAAGAAAAGTACAGAGCAGGATTTGCTTTGGAATATAACGGATCCTATGGGACACGGTTGGATTCCAGTAAGCCCAGTTAACACCTCGCTCCGTCACACAGAGGCAGCAGTCCCTGCTCTCTGAAGACGAAGAATACACCACCGGCTCCGAGGTGACAGAGGATGAGGTCGGGGACGAAGAGGAGATCTCCAGGAAACAAGAAAAAGGTCTGGTGTATATCCACCAATAGGTGGCAGCATTTTCACTTTTTCTTAAGAGCAGCTACACCGAACCTGCTACGCTCACTCTGTTTACATGAAAAAAAAAACGGACCTTGTTAAATATTTGAACTTTGCTCTATATATGTTTCCATGCAATATATGGGTCATTTAGTAAAAATTCGCTGTTGCATTACTCAGTTCTCTTTTCTCACTCACTGCAGTTTTTGCGATGCGTACAGCATGTCTGTATACCCTCGGGCTTTTAAATAATGCATGCTGCTAATCGGATTGCTAGAGACAGCGCCAAGGGTCTAATCCATTAGGTAAGAGCGAGATGAAATGTGCACAGGTGCAAAGAAAGCCAAGAGGCCGAGCAAACCTCTGAAGAGGCAGATGTCATCGCCGCGTTTCCAGCGGAAGGAGCGGAGGCCGGAAAAGGTGGGAAGCCTTTCTGCTGGATGGCCGTGCCGCGGTTTCACGTTATCTTCTCGGCCTGCGTGTCGTGCCGTTCCATAACCAGCAGCTCCTGTCCTGTTTTAGGCACCTTCCCGGGACACGACGCCGTTCACGTGAGTCCGCCTGGTCTTTTACAGGGTTCAGCTGGAATTCTTTCCAAACGTTCCTCCTCCTGCAGTCCAGTGACATGAGTTCACGTGAATCCGTGACTCAGATTTCCCTGGATGCCCATGTAGGTGATTGTGCCTTAACCTCACGCCCGGTTCCTCCCAGAATGAGCTCTGAAATCACCGTGACAATAATAGCATAGGCTGAAAGGGTATTTGTTATTTTTTTGTAGCTTTGGGGTTAAAACCTTGTACGTCTTTGAGCCAGATGCCTGCTTTGGCATGACGGGACGGGAGGCACTGAGCCACGGCCCATTTCTGGCGTGTAAAACTCTTGCTGTAACATTTGATCTCCACTGGGCTGATTTTTCACAGAGTGAGCCTTCAGAAGAGCAAATGGGACAGCAGCCGCTCCATGCGATTCAACCAAGACGCCCAACGAGAAGAAGGTGAGACAAAATTTATAAGAAAAACCAGTGTTGCATCCTCCCCCCCACTGTAGACAAAAAAACTGTCTAATTCATAACCCCCAACATACACGCTGTTGTTTTACCCCCTGAAACACGGCAGATCAGCGAAGGATGGTTGAAATCATTGAGCATCTCACCAAGATCAGATTTGGTGACTTGGAGCAGAGCAAATCAAAGGAAACTGAGGCAAGTCTCTGACATTGCAAAAAGCTACTGTTTTCTTACACTGCGAAATACTATCTAAGGGCATCACTGGAGTTCATATGTTATATGCAGTTTTATTTTGTTTGAAGTATTTTCAAACTGCTCGTTTCCACTATGGAAGTAGACATGATGGAGTTTCAGGCTTTGCTCAAAACCGATGTGATCTGATGGAGATGAGATGTGAGCGGGATTGTTACTGCCGCTCTTCTTGTAGCATGCGGGAGGGGTCTACTCCAGACTGGAGGCCCAGATCATGGCCCAAGCCAGCAGCAGACAGTCCAGCTCAGAAAAGACTCTCAGGTAAGGATGGACCATTTGAAGGTCTGAGCAGCTTCGAGGGCTGTGAAATCATGCTACTGTAAACTGCAGTGTATGTCCAGCTGTTCCCCCTTCGGTCTTAATCATTGTATGATCTCTTCAGAGCAAAGGCACGTCTTACACAGGGAAGACCGACCTAGAGAAGGAAGACCAGCAGTGGCCTGGTGCTCCTTGTAGCCGCTCCCAGGATCTCTCCCCGGAAGGTGCCTGAGGCCCAGTCTCCTCCCCCGCCCCCACCCCTCCACCCCCAGGCCATCCCCTGTCCTCAGGTTCCCTGCCCAGCTTCGCCTCGCGTGGCCTGGTTTCAGCCAGAGACCCGCAGCCCTCTCAGGCCGATTCAGGTGACTTTGTAACACTCACCTCCTGTCAGCTTCTCGCCTGGATCTTCTCCCCGGCCGACTGCGGTGCACTGCTCCCCGGAACTCAGCACTGGGGATTAAAATTACAGCTAGAGCTGCTTTAAAAAAAAAAAACGGGAGCAAACCTAAGTCCATACCGGCGCCCTCAGGACAAAGATAACGGGAAATCACTGGGTGTCTAAGGAAGGGCAAAACTGATCTTGCTATTGGTCGCAGTTTAATCCTAATTCCATACTTAAATGTGTGTTTTTACTTTTATTTAAAAAATTTTTCAGCCCTTCTAGGAAGACGTATATCACTGGGTTCAGCTTGTGACCATTTACTCCTGGTTTAGTTTTAGGTAATGATGTAACAAACTAACCTGAAGCTGAGTATATCAATACTCTGGGTAAAATATCTAGAATTGTTGAAGATGTCATGTACTCAGATTGCACTAATATTCCATTAATAAAACTTTAAATTGCTTTCTTTGGGGTGTTTCTATATTTCCTGTGTTCACTTCTTTATTTACTGGCACAATGAAACACTTGTGTTGAAAATGAAGATGATCTTCAAGATTGTTGCTGGCTGTGGGCAGTGGTGGCTTAATGGTTTTCATTACACTTCTCCGTGTTTCGGTTTTCTCTAATGCCTTTTCCGTAGCAGAAAATCAAACCTGGCGGCTTTACCCAGATGCTCCCGGATGATTTATTCCAGAATGAGACACTGAAGCGTACGTTGCACCAGAGTGTAGCTATACGGACTTTAGCCGGTTGTGCCTTAGTTAGCCTGCATCGACAGTCTATCCCCAGCACCATGTATGGCTTTCTGGAAGAATGACAAGTCTTAGAAACGAATAAAATATTATTAATGGAAAGAAACAAGGTGTTTGCTGTTTCTGCTCTGGTGACTGTGGTGTCAGCAATCTAGCTATAGACTTCGTGACGCTGGAGCCAACTTGGCTGTGATCTTACGCATGGGGATGGCTGAGAGCATCTTACTGTACATCTTCCAGGGATGATCCTGTTTTCATTATGTTGATGTGTATATTTGATGGAGTCCAGTTCTGGTACCTCAATACTTTCTTTAGTCATTCAGAAGACAAACTATCAAGCCACTAAAATATGGATGTACTCATCTCTATCAAAAGGTCAATATTAACTCTGATCTAAACCCAGAGCTTAGGTCACCTGCATCAACCGATACTAAGGAGGTGAGTTGAGCAGAGTTTTATGGTTTGCTGGTTGTAGAGTTGATTTTCAAGTAGCCAATCACACAGCAGCAAACGAGGGCTTCGGTTGGCCGTTGCAGCTGTGAGGCGTAACGAACACAGATCAGCCACCTCGAACCCTTGATTCCTGGAGCAGCGGCTGGACGTCCTCTACCTGGGGAAAGCTGAGAATTAATTTGATTATCAGAAGCACTCTGGTATAATGAGCCCCCGCTTTCTAAAGCCAAGCAAATTTTAAGTTTGTGTCCATCCTGCTCCAGAGGCTTTGCCAGTGCTCTGTGTCTCAGGGAGCGATGGGGAACGAAGGATGTGTTAGTGTTTATCTCTACAACAAATCATACAAAACATACTCATTTGATTATTGCCTCCAAGGTAAATGATTTCATACAATTTAATGATGCAGCTGTATGTTTAGAAGAATTTGCTCTATTCCTGCTTTTGCAAAATACTGCCTGATGGTGCAACTTCAGTAATTTTGTTAAATAATATGTATTATGTTGATGTGTTTTGCAAGGTGTATCTCTGCTCTCTCACCAGACAGCAGAAATGGTTCATCACTAGCTAAGAACACATACTTATAACAAGATGGCTGCTTTAAATGTACCAGTATCAGTTATCAGGAGGGACATCCTGCAATGTTTCATTCTTTGGAGACGGATTCCCATTCCTCTTGTACGGTATCCAGTTAAATGACACCCAGAGGTGCCCTAAATGCAAGTGTTAGTTAAACAATAATGATAGTGCTTCTGAGACGGTGACTGAACCCAAATTGTTTCAGGAGAAAAAAAAAATATGAGTAAATTAATGTGTCTTAAATTACTCATATGTCGAATAATATTATACGGTAATGAAAGTAACGCATTTTTCTCAAATCCGTGTAGCACACAGTTAAGAAAAGTGTTTGCAGCTGGTTATTCTGAAAATGTTCACGTAGAATGCAAGATTCTCCTCCTCGGGGTCAGTGGGGGCTTTACATGGCCCCTCTAATGTCCCCCACCTTACAGTCCACTGCAGGACACACACTGGAATAAACCCACAAAGCAGAGGGAAGTCAGCTCCGCATGAACTAAGCAAGGAATCGAACCCACAGCTCTGGGGGTGTGAGCCTGTAATGCCACCTATTGAGCAACTTCAGTATTGCATACGACTTTATATTATAAGGTACCTTATGAAAGACCGGAAACCCAAAAAGACTGCAAATACAGTACTGAAGTGCTGCGGTGATCACATGAACAGCTCAGGCACTTCGCAGCTCGGGGGGGGGGGGGGGGTGGGAGTCTGTAGCTGCCCATAGTGTGTGATTATGTTGGTGCCCTGTGAGGGACTGGCAAGCTCTCCATGGTATTTCCAAGGCTTCTGGCTCACCAAAAC
This sequence comes from Brienomyrus brachyistius, assembly GCF_023856365.1. Lineage (NCBI taxonomy): Eukaryota > Metazoa > Chordata > Actinopteri > Osteoglossiformes > Mormyridae > Brienomyrus > Brienomyrus brachyistius. The sequence continues at coordinate 7,855,105 of NC_064535.1, read as the reverse complement.
CCCACACTGAATACGAGGTGGGAAGAGGGATCATTAGGAATTCAATGATTACTATTTATATGGATCCCAGGAATGGGGCTGCATTGTTCTCTATTGTATCTCAAGATCTCCGAGCCTCTAATTAGTACCTTAATTATAGGTTTGATTTCCCTTCCTTGGAATTAAACATTATTGTACACGATCCTTTGTTTCCCGCCTGGTCTGGAATGGTAAATCAATCCCACCATAAATACTTAGGCCACCTTAGGAGAGTTACCCCCTTTACACTTGCGTGTGAGCTGTGTGAGGACAATATTCAAATAACGCACGACTGACTCAACATCCCTTGATCCACTTTGAAAATAAAAATTTCGCCCACTGACATTGTGTCCCGTGAGTTTCTGTCTTCATTTTTAGTGCTCATGTGCTTTGTGAGGATGATATCTGCAAAGATCTTGACTGCCTATGAAAACGTGACCTGGCTGTTGAGTAGGAATTCAGACAACTGAAATATACTATTGAGTCTTCATTCGGCATTTGTAACAGTCGAAGTGTAGAATTTATAGAAAATGTTGCTGTCGCGCCATGGAAAATGGGTTCGGCCCTGAAGAAATCGCAGCAAAGCTGTCAGTATTAGCTCTGCAGCAAAATGCCAGGGAGTGGATGGTGGTGTTTACCTTCCCAGCTGCCATGCTGAATGTTTTACAGTAAAGAACATGCGGGGAAAAAATCGATTTATAAGTGTGTGGGGGGGGGGGGGGGGGGTGGTTGTTCTCCTTCTGTTTATCTGCCTTAGAAGTCTAAAGAAGGAGGTGGGCAGGAATATCAATGTCATCAGGTTCTCCAGGGGTATGGACAGAACCTCAATGAGTGTCACTGCCTCTGACCTCTGGGGTGGGACTGCTGCTCCCTTGGAGAACATCAGGAGGTACACAGCTCAGGTAGGGCTGTTGTTGGCTCTGCCTTTTGTTGTGTGTCATTTCATGCTGGTCACACCATGCAGCTGCCCCCCTCCCCATCCCCCCCCCTTCTGTAGCAAGATGCAAGGTGAGCAGAAAAGCGTGATGGCCCAGCTGGGGATGGAGGACGGAGAGAAGTGTGACTTTCTGGAGAAAAATGTTGAGGAAACGACATTCAGCTGCTGAGGTCATATTAAAAATCGCTGGTGTGAATTACAGTAACTCAACCTTGAAATATGAGGTTAGATGTCAATTGTAGCCATGCCACTAAAGAACAAAATGATGCATGTCTAAGTCTTGAAACTGACCAAAATTTGTCATTCTGCATTGCAGAAAATGGTATAACTTGAAGGAAAAAAACATTGTGACTCCCACTCGAAAAATATCCAGCATTCTTCCACACAAAGGTGAGATTTGTTTGTTGTTTGAATTATTGAATGATCCTGCAGCGCTGAGAGGAAACTCAGTTTCCAGAATACACTACAGAAAATCGTGGTATTGTTTGCTGTTATGTATTATGTAAATAGTCTATTATGTTGCCATAGTACAGTTCAACAGATTGCCGCTCAATAAAAGTAAGACCTCTATAAAGATTCTGTAGTATCTATAGCGCTGTAATTAATATTTCTGACGATTTTTTTTGTAACAATTATTGACTGTGATAGAACTGAGCTGTAAAACTCAACCAACCCATGAGTGTATTTCTCTCTAAATGTATTTTAAACGTCGAGTCCTGTAACTAGGCTTCACCTTCCGTAAAGCAGTTTTGCTTTTAGACATTTGTCAGATTGCCAGATGTAAACCCAATATAGGTGAATACAAGACTGAGGGTTCATGGTCAGTTAGACTGAAGGCATGCAAACGGATTTTCATAATTAGTGTATTTTAGCAGTGCAGAATTTTATGTTTTCCAAAGGATAGTGTGTCTGTACTAAAGATTTGGTTCCAAGAACTAGAATGAATGACTCATAGGTAGTCATGTCGGGCTATTAATAATGTGGGAGTACTAGCCTAAACCAGTTAGTGTTAAGGGAGCCTTGAGGGATGCCTTCTGCAGAGGCATGTCCTAAGAACATTCCAAAAAGTTTAACACATTTGGTCTAAAGATATTTCTTTGTACATATTGTTTTAATGCCATTTTTATGCCAAGTTTACCATTAAATCCATGTTCCAAAATTTGTATTTCCTTTTCAGCTAAATAGGTGAGTAAGCCATTGTTTACCTTAGCTGCATTTATTTATTTATTATTATTTTTTTATAAAAGTACAGGTACAATTTTACAAATAAGCACTATGTATATAAGCACTATGTATATAACGTGCTCTGGGAAAAAATGAGATTACAGGAAATGCTTGTTACACTCATTTCTCAATTTATGGGTGTGTGTCTGTGTAAAATATACATTTTTTTTGCAGAGTGCAGCCTGGCTTCCCTGCTTCTCATTAATGAAGGGCTTCCTCTTTGCTTTAAGGGACTTCAGTCCTGCTTCTAGGAGCCTGATACGAACTGTCCTAGACATGCACTTCACATCACTTAATGTTTCCCATTCCTTTTGTAGGTCACTTGAAATCATCCTCCGATTTATGAGGCACTGCCGGATAAGTTGACGGTCATCTCTGACATTACATGAGTTGCTTCTGCCCTCTACCCAGCTGGTTTTTGGTCATCGTCAGTGTCTCCTGATTCACTGTGATCTTCTGCACTGCCGTCTTAGAAACTTTGAGCCTGGAAGCAGCCTGAGGCTCAGTATATCCTTCTGCCATCAGAACCAGGATTAAACCAGGATTTAAAAATGCAGATAAAACAAAAAATACACTTGTCTCAACTTTTTCCAGAGCGCTATATATACATACATTATATATATATATATATATATATATATATATATATATATATATATATATATATATATATATATATATATATACACACACACACACACACACACATACACCCCCCCACCCCACACACACACACACGTAGTGCAAACTGCAGAAACAAGAGGTAGCAGGAACCATCATAGACCATCCTGGGGGAGGTGCAGAGGAAAAACTGTTATCCATGTTTTTGGTAACTCCCTGCATAGATACATTACTGCACAGATTACAGCAAGGGAAGCAAGCGCTACATTTCTTATCAGAGGGAATCACCTGCTTCCGATGCTAAATATAGCTTATTTCTTGGGTGTGCGTGCCACATGTAGCGCGTTACAATGACGCGCTCTGCTCGAGTGCTAGAGCTTCAGCCCCCTTGTCATGCTGTATTTCGCAGGAGCCGGTGCTGACGCTGTGACCGGTGAGTCAGCGTGACAGTAGCTGTCTAAAACCTGCATCTTTTTGTTAAAAGTCATCAAACTCGCGTGTGAAGTACAAGAGGAAGACCCTTTCCCCGTGGAAGTCTCCCAATCTGTGGAGATGGGAGAAATTTCAAAACGCGGCGTAACTCACCCAAGGGACCAAGCTTACCGCCAGCCGTCATTTGTGAAGCAAATGGCGTGCCCTTGTAATCTGTGTCAGACGACTGCGTTTGCTAATCAAGTATAGCGTCATTTCCAAGTCAGTATATGACATTTCAGTATTTTTGCGTGCGGTGGGGGCGGAGTTTATGAGATTATAGCACTAGCCTAAATACTTTTACATTATCTAAAAATGGGCTGATCCAAATACTATGTGTGACTAAGTGGCCTTAATGCAAACGTTTGGGGCGCCTGTGTGAGAGGAGAACAAAGGCTTCTTTTAAAAAGCAGAGAAAATGTACAGTATTTTAGTACAATGACGCCATGACTTCCTACCCAAAGTGTGTATATGCTGGCTGCAATGAATTGTTTTCAATTACAGTGTTTTCAGCAGTTGTTTTTAATCACATCTGGAATTAATCTGTGCAACAAATGCCAGGATTGCCTGCCAGTGTAGGTCCTGGAGTTGGATGCAGTCATATCTTCGACCTTCTGTAGTTATAGATCATTAGGGGCCCTTTATAAGTAATAATATAATTTATTTTTTATAAAGTCATCTCCTCCTCTGAGTACTTGCAGACTCTGCTTCTGAACTGTATTGAGAGTCACTGGGTAAAGCACAGGTTTCTAATCTTTGTGACATCTGCTGAAAGCGTCCCTCAGCCTTTGGGGCTTGGTGATTAAAGAGCGTCCTCTTGTGATTAATTGGGGGGGGGGGGGCCCTCAGGTAGACTTCTGGACATGCAGGCTGGAGAGAGCACTCACTTCCCGCAGTCTCGGGGGATAACGTACTGGCAGGGCCGCCCCTGTGGGTGGGCATTGGCACAGCCTTGGCATGGAATGAAGCTCGGCTGACTTCCGAAAAGCAGTCACAGGTGGTACTTGTGTCGTTTTTCACCAACGCAAGTGTTACATTCCAAACCCTGGTATATGTTACCGGCGACAAGAGAGGAGAAAGGGGAAAATAAATGCCGCGCTGAAACTTTCCTAGAGTGTCAAGCTTATACTCATGGTTCACATGTCCCTTGTTGAAGTGAAGGGTGCCATTTAAAGGTGTCCACTGGGTTCAGCAATGGCCCTGCCCTTAACGTATCACTTTCCAAGCAAGTTTGATTTTGTGTATGGAATTCTTCCAGCTTCTTATTTCCAGTCACTTCCCTCCAACCGGCTCTGCGGTACAAGGTTCTCTAGGTGAAGGGAATCGAGAGAGATACGGGGTAAACTGACGATCTGCCCGCACCACTTCCACAATTACCTGCGACGCCAGAGTCATCAGGAATTGTTTTTAACCTGTTCGTGTGTGAAGCCGTTACTAATAGTTGAAAGTGACTGTTCAACGTTAAATGTTAAGCTGCTTAGAAGTGACTCATCTGACTAGCAACTACATTTTTACAAATTTCAGGCTGTCGTTAGACACTGTTAAAAGGCTTCATGAGTTTTCAAGTGAGCGTGCTCATTTAATGAAACCCCAACACATTAAAATCCACTTATCTGCATATTTGCTAATGCTCCTTAACGCCATAGAGTAATTTACAGTGCAGATACTGACTAGCTGCTAGGATGACTCAAATAACCAGATAAAGCATTTTTACCCTCTATAGGTTTTGCTTTCACTGCTGTGCACAAAGCATCACTCTGTGGAGCCATTTCCGGTCACCTCCCAGTGGAGTCACTACACGCACACATTTTGAAACTGAATTTTAAAACCTAATGTTTATGCTGAGTCAAACAACCTGTTGGATTCAAACTCTCCAGAGCCACTTCCATAATAATTAATGACCATGAAGTGCAAATATCAGTCCCACACGCAACTCCACATCATACCAGTAGATACTGGTCCAAAATGAGACTGAAAAGTGCAGACAGTGTTCACAGATCATACATTAGACAGCAGTACAGGTCACTTTGGGTTATGTTAAAATAAGGTTGGCCTATTAGGCTTCTTAGAATCGAAGATGCAAGACGGACATCTCCCAAGTCCCAATAAGTCACACGGTACTCGGAGCTCAACAGCACATTCTGGGCACCACACCTGTGCAGACACTTCACCAATCTTACAGCTGAGGAAACAGCCATTACTCCTGATGTCAGGAAGAAAAAAAAATAGTTAATAATTCCACCCAGAATAAGGCTGGTGCTTAAACAGTTCTGAACAAAGCCAGCCATTCCTACTAGTTCACACTAAGATTATTAATGATGCCAAATTCTGGTTAAAGTCTAGTTTCTCCTCCCATGGAAGATCCCAGGTTCACCTTTAGAAGCTACTTTACCATGCACAAAAAATTGCATTTCACACTGAATCAGAGGATTTTGCTACCAATTACTACTATAGTACCTTGTGCCCTGTTCGGGGGTGGGGGTGGGGGTGGGGGAGCCAAGACCAATAACTGGCTCCTGACCAGCATTTCTGTTTGTGATTCATCTACTCCCCCCCGGATAGATTCCACGAATGATCACTGCCCCCACCCTACCCCCCCATGAAAGGAGGTCACAGGTGGCTCAGGTCACATTTCCTTGGAAAGCTGCCACACGATTCTGGGTTGCCGGGCATGATAGCGGAGGCTCCAAGCTAATGAAATATGACCGGACATAAACCCACCAAGAGTACGGCAGACAGACCTGAAAGAGAAGCACCGTTCCAGGATACAGGTGTCTTTTTTGGGTGGGGAGGGGGGTACTTCATTTTAAAAACTGTCTAACAGGTTCAAAGCCCATTCCAAGGGCTACAACTGAACCAATGAAAAATGAAAAAGTTAAGCCAGAGACAGAATTATAAAATTCTCTCAACTTTAATCGTGTCCAAAAAAGGTTTCACAACAAATGTAACACTTAGTGAAGGGAGACTTTGTCATTAATAAAGATCAGTATTTGGATTTTATACATTTTTCTGATTAGGTCGCTGGAAATAGTTTTGTTCTGGGTAGATGCCACTTATTTATCTGGATAGATTTAAGATAAAAATGAAAATGCAAAAATACAAAATTAACTGTAAACCACGTTTATTTTGCTCTAAGTAGTGTTCTTGAAGCACTACAGCATGGTAAACAATGTAAATTAGTACAATTCAATCTTGAAAGCCATCAGAATTAACATGAGTTATAAAGATGCAGCCGACAGTAACCCATAAATATTTCAACCACTTTCTCAAAACTTCGATTTAATGAAGGCTCACAAATGAGCAGCAGTCCTCATTGAGGAAAACAAAAGCCTGATGTCGGCTAAGCGACAGCACACACACACACGCACGCACGCACACACACACGCACGTGCACACGCACGCACGCGCGCACACGCCCACCAAAAAAAGAAAGGAAAAAAAAAAAAAAAGTAAAAATAAACAACTTTATGTTCCCATGGTATTAAACTCGCTTTACATTAGGGATGATATGCACATTATCTTGCGGCGGAAAGAAGAAAAAAAAATAATAATAAACCTCGCTGCTGAGCCACGGATAGGGGGTTTAGCCAAGCGCGACCGCCAGCCCGACTGTGCCCTGACACCACAGACGAAAAGGGGGTGGGGTGGGCTGGGGGGGGGAGAAGCAGCATCATTCAGACCTTCATTCATAATCTACAAAAATTCACATTCTCCTGCAGTGCGGATGGGAGCGGCCGCTGGACACCCTCCCCAGCTCCGCTCCGCCCCAGACCGCGCACGTCCGGCGAGAAGCCGCCACTTCAGACGGGCTTTTGGAGACGGACGTTTCACAAGACATTTGCTCTGCCTCTTATATACCGGATTTAAACAAAGAAACGGGCAAAGGGAGGGGAAGGAGGGAAGTTAAAATGTCTTTAATCCTTAACAACCTCATGCAGCTCTAAATAAAGATGACCAAACATAAACTTGAATTAACAATGGAAAGATATTACACAAAAAATCTCCATATAAAACGCATACTATGTAAAAAGGGCCACCGGGTGACACAGCATCATTTACATATTGGCATTGTTTTGGTCGACAAACACCCAGGTGCTGAGCCTGGCGGGGCCTGGCCCCCACCCTGCCCCAGAGCCAGTACCGCGCCGCCGCCGCTGCTGAATGTTTTCACTGACGGGACACTCCACCTTCAGTCGCACATCTCCTCCGGGATCTCGTGGGGGTTCAGGATCCCAGGAACAGACATCTGCAGCTTGTGTTTCTCTTCCTGGGCCTGGCGCAGTGAGGCCTCCCTCTCCTCCAGGAACAGGTCCGTGGTGTCCTCACCAGCAAACTCCTGTGTATGTGCATGGGGAGATATCACGCCATTTACACACCCTGGGCTGCCCGTTTAAGAACCAGGTAACGGAGCCAACACACAAACAGCATTCGAGGGGGTTCATCTAAACTGGGGGAGCCCTATCTTATCCGCAAAGGGCCGGTGTGTATGCTGGATTTTGGGATAACCTTTAGGTCAGCAGTTCAAACCCAGATGTGAGGACGACTGAGCCAATCAGTCCTCTAATTAGTAATCTAATTAGGGAGTTGCAGTGAAAACCCACACACACACACACCAGCCCTTTCTGAATAAGATTGCCCACCCCTGAGCTAAACTTAAACTCTTTATTGTTTTATGACAATATACATAAAAAGAGATGCATTGGTATCAATATTGCAATATACAACTTATCTGACAAAAGATCTTCCTCACCTTTATCTGCACCAGGAAGTCTCGGAGGTGCTCCTTGAATGCAGGAATATCTTGATTTAGGCTGAACAGCCCTGTTACAAATACCTTCACCTGGGCGCTGTTAAGAGGAGAGAGATGACGGTCACAAAGACGCAGGCACTGCATATAATCAGGAGAACAGCTCAAACTAAACTGTTCCCTCAAATATTTGAGGGGAGATACTCACTCTTGCAGGTGCGGGAACGCAGTTTTGAGTAGGTTGGCGACGTACTCCTGGATGAACACCTGGTTGTTGACTGGGTTCGTGGGGTTCAGCGTGGTACTAATTTTCCCTTCCTCTACCAGGTTGAACATGTACGCAAGGATCGATGCATGCATCGTCAGACCTACAAGGAGAAGCACGGCATAACCACCACGTAGGGGTCATATGCAAAAACCCCAAAAATGTCAATCCCCCTCCCCACCGCTAGACCAGAGATCTTCCCTCACCAGCCGTGTGAGACGTATCTGTGACGACAGAGAAGATATGTTGCAGAATATCGCAGAAATAGGTCTGATAGAAGCTCTGTGCTGCAGCCTCCTCCTGGGCCACGTTCTGGAGCAGAGTGTAGAGGATCTGAAGACCTGGGAGCAAACAGGGAGACGGCTTTAGGATTAGGGTTATACAACTAATCCTGCCACTCTTCAAATTCATGGACGGATGAAGAAAAGCAGAAAAATGCTGAACGCAGTTAAAAGCAGGCGGGGTGACTCACCGGTGTCAGCCACGTTCCTCATGGTGTGTTTGAAGGCCCAGATGATGGAGTCCAGCACTAGCTTGAACTGCGCTGGAGGAATGGCCAGGAAGGCTGGGAAGCAGTGAGAGTTGACCGCTTGCAGAAGATAGAAGAAGTGTGTTCGATGCTCTGGATACTCCTCAAAGTCCTGAGGAAGAGGAGCGGGTCAGAGAGCTGGAGTCGCGGAGGACGACGCGAGAGATTCCGTGCACTAAAAGGCCAACTCACTTTATTGATCATATTCAAGGTGCACTCAAACACCGCGTCAAATATCTGCGGGATCTCCCCGGTAATGTGTCCGCCCAGCTTGTTGACGATGGTTGCCATGGTGCTGAGAACTTCTGGCTCCCTGGCTGCTGGGACATTCCTCTGGTAGTCGATGAGGACGGCATCCAGGAGTGGCGGTACGAAGTTCTCACCGACCTGCAAACAAAACAGACACACGAGTCAATGCAAACAGCTTCAGACGTGCGACCAGAATACGGCAGCATTCCGAAATGTAATAGTTTAGAGAAACACACGGGGACATTACAGACTCCTAAACAAAGGCTAATGAAAGGCTGCGAAAAACAAGATCGAACCAGCGGCACTTCAAACTTGGTGTCAATGCTGATATACTTGAAGTTTTCTTGGACTTAGAATTACACAGTCCAGCCCCACACCCCCCAAACAAGCTACAAGTGGAATTCTGAAGCATTTCAGTCAAAGGACTTACCATCTGTGGATCATTGGAGCGACTAACCCAGCCCGAAATCAGCTTCAGTGTTTCCCGTTTAACTGTCCGCATGCTCCTTATCAAAGGCTGCTTCGTCACCATCTCGCCTGAGGGCAGAACACCACCTTTTTAAAAGTCTACATTTCATGGTATTTTACATGTCAATCAAGTGTAAACATACCCATATTAAACATGGCGCAGAGTCACTCATTATTTCAAGGCAACCGATCATTGGGAGATTTTCCAAGTTCCTCTATAAATAGCAATACCGCATGAAATCCATTGGCTGATGGTCAAGGTGTGACAATACCCTGGACACCGGGGGGGTAATATTTCCCACATGCTGCAAGGGTACCATAAAGGACCCCATTACGCATTCACCGAATTAGCCCAGAGCTGCCCCAGCTTACCGTTGGTCTGGATAGCAGCAGAGATGTTCTCGCTGAGGCACTTGTACACGTTGAGCATGTCCAGGTAGATACGGCCCAGCTGAATGACGAAGGGGTGGCCGACAGCTTTGCACGCCCGCACGTTGGTCTTCAGGATGCTGCCCAGCTGTTTCACAGTCTCCGGGTCCTTCAGAACATCCACGTTCTGTACAGAAGATGGAATTGAACGCATTTACAGATATCTTTTAGTAATCGGCTCATTTGATGGCTCATTATTAACCAATCACCGTAGTTTTCAGCCTGACCTGTCTCAGTTCAACGTGAAACGTATTCATATATAAATTATGAAACACAGAACTGTGGGGAAGTAGACTCTCTTATATAAAACCTCCATAAGTAAATATCTATGATTAAGTTGCAAAGCTGAGCCTCACCTTAGTTGCCTGCTGAATGATACTGTCCCACACTTGGTTAGGAAGGAGCATGTATTTCTCAATTAGATGCTCCTGGACAGCCTGGTCCGTCTGAGCCCCAATCATGTAGCCCACAGCCTCATAAAACGTGTGGACCTAGAAGCAGTCGGGCACAGAACACCCATCAGCTCGGTGTCAATGCATCTTCCATCGGGCCTTGCACTGACGGCATGGGGTGCGTCTCACCTGCTGAGGCTGAAGGTCACAGATGATCGTGTTGATGTTGTTCAGGATCTCATCAATAAAGGGCATGACCTCGCCCACCTGCACTTGGACAAAATGCCGCCGACATTTCTGTGCAATCTTGATGAAGGTGTCGCATGCCATGTCCTGCACGCCGTCGTGGGTTTCTGCAAAACCAAAGCAATGCCTTACAGCTTTCACAAGGGATGGTCCCACCTATAGTTACATCCGGAGCAAATGTGTAAATACTACAACTGAATCCTGACGATCAGCTCAACTCCACTGTGCAGAAAGGCCATTCCAACCAGTACAATGGTCTCACTCACCATGCATGAATTCAAAGAGCTTGTTAACTACAGTTTTCAGGAACTTCCAGTGGGCTCGCAGGAAGCGAGGGTACTGGCCTACGATGTACATGATGTTGGAGGCGATGATGGCTTTGTTGTCCTTGCCCCGCTTCTGTTCACAAAGTCCCAGGAGGTCCTGCGATAACATGAACGCCCATCAACCAAAACCTCAAAGCATGAAAATCCCCTTTTGTCAAAAAAGGCTGCACATTGGATTGACAAAATGTATGAATGCTGAATTACCAACTGCTAGAGCAGGAAGTATATGAGCTCACCATTCACTTCAATATCCCTCCAGTTCTTATGCACTTACAAGCAAACAAATGTAAGTGCACCTTTGTGGGAGGACTGAATTACGAGCGAGTAGGGGAATTCAGAATTACCTTTATGACGGTCACCAGGAATCTCTTCTCATCCTCTTCGTGCATAGCCCCGCTAATGGATCCAATTGCCCAACACAGAGTGTTGAGGTTCTTCCAGGACCATTCTGTGCCATTAACTTGATTATGTAGCTTCTCTGTCATTATTCGCTCTGTGTCCGCATAGTCCAAGTGTGTGAGATACACTGAAGGGCAGAAAACGTAGCGTTGTCACAGGATGGGGGGGGGGGGGTTGGTGTTCCCTCTGCTGGCCAGAATTGCACATCGATGGTAAGGAACAGAGCCTGAGCTGGAACTTACCGAGCGTCTCCCTCATGTTCTTGTAGAGGTTTATGGAGTCAGTGTCCTTCATGAACTCTCTGACTACCTCTCCCTGGTCATTCTCTACCACCAGCACCTCCTCAGGCTTCGCCATGCGGCTCACCATCAGCAGGCGGACCTGCCGGAATCGGGACGACGCAATAAGGCAAGGCGGAAGGACCAGCTCCTGAGGGCGGGGGCCACTGAGGACGGCTGGGTAAGCTCACCTTGGAGAGCACAGGTAGGTAGAGCTGTCTGCGGGGGGGCACGTCAAAGTGCTGGCTCCCAGAAAGCAGTGGGGACGTGGAGGTGGAGAAGGGGCTCTCTCTGTACAGCTCTGCTGCCAGGTGGTTCCAATACTCTAGACAGATCTTGAAGATCTCTGTTTCTTCTACCTCTGACACCAGAAGCATGTAATGCAAAGCCTGGGGGGTGAATAGAGAAACTATGAATGTTTGGGAGCAGCCTCACGTGTCCTCTCCCTCAGAACAGACAAGGATATCCAATCGCCAACTATTGTAATCAGTACTACTACACCAATCCAACTTATACAAGACGCAAGTATTTTGACTAGGTGCTTTTATCTATAGCAACTAACTTGCCGAGTCATACAGTGTTTTATTTTTCCAACATAACTAGCACAGCAGTACCCATCCAGCACCTTGACCTGGGAAGCATCAGTGTACCAAGTAGTGACCTTTACTAGTGAAGCTAGGCAGTCACCCAGCATTCTTTACTCAAAGGGTTCAGTAATTTTATAAAAAATACGTTACTTCAGGTTACTCCTACCAAGGGCCCAACAACAGCTGTTCTCCAAAAGCTTCACACTGCAGATCACCTCGGAGTTCCTTTACAGCTATACTACACGGCTGCAGGAAACTGACCTCCATCAGCGTCTCCCTCAGGTTTAGCCTCTTCTCGATCAACTGGCCATGCTCCTTCAGGAAGGTGCACAGAAAGAGGCTCAGGTTCTGAATGAAGTTCTGCTCATCATCCTTGCCATTGGAGTACGCCAAGCGGATGTTCGTGTTCAGAGGAAGCATCTGCATCACAGGGAGAGGGCAACTTTAGGAGAGACAGCCAGGAAGACAGATGGGTTCATTTTCACAGCCGTTGACTAACTCAACCATGCATCAATTATTTGTTCAGAAGATACCTTCCCACCTTCTCTCAAATGCTCCACTTTCACAGGTGTAAAATCTAATTAAAGTCAAGCTGGTCACTGTACCATGAGCCCTTGGAAGAGCAGCAAACACGTGAAGCATCCAGCAGCCGACACCCACAGCAGCACCACACACCGCACACCACACACACCACACACCACACACCGCACCCAAAGCAGACAGTGCACCACTTCTGCAGTACCTGCTTCAGCTGCATCATGGTGAGAGTGAAGAGTGTGACGAATTGCTCCTCGTACTGGCTCACGCTCACGCCCGCGATCTCCGTCAGACACTTCAGGGTCACGTTGCGGAACATGGGCACATTCAGAAACTGGGGGGGTACACCAGGGAGTGGGTTACTGGCACAGTCGCCCAACAGCGCTGCTCTCATTAATATGGCTTCCAGACACCAGCGATGCTCCTTAGGGGGAAGTATAGCAGCTATGCATTTTCAGAATCAGCACACTATTAATTAAATGGGTTACAGTCTTTGCCAATGCATTTACACATTTGCTCACAAAGATCTATTCATTCCTAAGTTTATGGCGCGCTTCGAAATGTATGAATGTTGACTCACTAACTGCCAGCGCAGTAAGCATTTATAAGCTCATCATTCATTTCAGTATGCCTCCAGTTCTTACGCACTTGCAAGCAATCCAATGCAAGTACGCCTTTGTGGGAGGATGGTATTAACATAAAAGAAACTTCACTATGTATGTGACGGTGACATGCCAGGCAGACACTTCGGAGCCTAAGAGTCTTATATTGTATCATAATCAGTCGTGTGGTACCTTATACACAAGTGTGCTGATGAGTTTAGTTTCAAATATGTAACCCAGGGGGATCCAGTTCAGGAACCGCAGCAGAGTTTCCAGTGTGGCATGGACCAGCGGGGCGTTCTGCGAGTTTTCCTATAAAAAAAAAAGTTAAAAAAAAAAAATCAATATTAATATGTTTGCCACAGAATAGGATTTTTTTTTTTTTTTTTTTAAAGAACCCAGAATGCATCGCTTCACGGACGATGCGACAATAACCTATACTTACCATGACAAACTGGCAGAGCTGGAATATCTGCGAGAATTCATTGCACATGCTGACAGGAATACAAAACAATTTTAGAAACAATTAGATGATGAAAATTACAGGATTAAATCAGAAGGGATCTCTTCCATAAACACATGGGTGATACCAAAATCCCCCTCCCCCCCTACAGCAGATACTGCATCCTCATGTCACTCAAAGTTAGTCCGATTCGTGCAAGTAACCCACCTGTCTTTCAGGTGCTTAGCCTTGACTTGCGTCATCTGGCCGCTGGAGAAGTCGAAGACCTCCTCACTCAGCAGCTTGAGGATGATCATGTTGTTCTGGCACAGGCTCTCGCTGGTACGGCTGGCTCCCACGATGTCACTGATGAAGGTCGGCCAGTGCTTCGGCCACTCCTGCTTCAAGATCTGAACAACCCAGGCGGCTACAGGTTACTACCACGCAAACATTTCAAAACTTACGCTGAAATCTACCCATCTGCGTGACATTCATCAACCATAAATTCTAATGCACAAAAAAAAAAAAAAAGAATCGGTCACTTTTTTTAAACCATGTCACATGGGATACTTGGCTTTGTCATCTGATTCCTGCTTAAGTGATGGTATCAATGGCTGATGGGGTCTCCAGCTCATAAAGTCCATGCACCTCAGCTGGAATGCGGATCTGTGTAACTGTCTGAATTCTATTAAATGTAATTAACCCTCACTTACCTGGACCAGAATCATGTTGAGCTTTCCAATGTACACCTTCTCCTTCTGTTTAACAGACAAAAAAAGAAAAAAGTCTGCAAAGTGGGCAAACATTTTGCACGACATACATTTAAAAATGGTCTAAATTCAGGATTAAATGAATTACTATTGCACAAACGTACCTCTACATTTGTGGCATCCGATGAGGTCTTGATAATAAGACCAACTACATATTTTTTTATTCCTAGAAACAAACAAAATCCAACATTTAAAAACATTTTAGTATTTAACAAATGATTTTCCTCCTGGTTGTTGCCCAGCAGAAAAACACAGAAATTAGAGCAAAAACACAAACCTTGAAAGAGAAATTTTCAGCACTAAAAATTTAATTCTATGAACACTTATTGGGGGCGTACCAACTCTGCTCAAAGACAGGCACTGCAAAATGTGAAAAACAACTATTAGGTAAAAAGCAGAGTAAACAGGTTGGGATTCAAGAGAACGAAAGGCATTTCAAAGGACCCTCTGCTCTGGGTTACCTCTTACACATCTATAGATACACATCTACAGTCAGAAGACTGAGGTCTTTTATAAGTAAAACACCTGCAGAAAGAAACATTTGGTATTTGCCACAGTCAACATAAAAATGGGAAAGAGAGCTCATGATCCTGATCAATACTGACATCATCATATCCTTATACATGCATCAAAACTTCTGACAAGCCAAAAGGGAAGGGTACTTAATAGTAAGTGGTGAGGGAGCTTGGAACTGGACCACAGAGTGGAATTTCGTGAAACAGAGAAGACAGATGTTCAACTTGTAGAGAATTAAATGGCAGCGAAAACCAAGTCAATCCTCTGTGCTCCCTGGAGGACTGAGGATCATCTGGCTGACTTTGATTGGTCAGTGACCAATATCGGAGTACAGGCTGACTGGTCGGACATTAATGTCGCTGAAGAGTGCTGACAGTTTGGCACGATCAAAATGTACAGTAGAAACTAGCCTGTGAAACATTTGGATAAGTGAAAAATAAATACTAGAAGTGAAACAGTTGACAAAAATCTGTAAAGATTCTGCAATAACCAACTGTTCAGGAAATTGCTTTAGATAAAACAGGAGACAGATACAGATAAGGGTTTATTGGCAAAGCACCTATCATTGAGAAGTAATGACAGGGAGCACCAACTGGTTTGAACAGCACTGACAGCAACCACACCCTGGAAGAGCCACGGCACCCAGTATCAGTACTTACAGGATTACCACCAGAACACCATGAACCAGACTTGCAAAAATCAAGCTCAAGATTACACCCCAAGTGGTTATTTGGCAATGGTGCAGTACTATGCATTTAAAACCTTGTGCGGACAAAATGAAAGGATGCCACTTCTTGAGTGCACTTGGGTGACAAAACCAGAATGTCACTGACAGAAGGTCAAAGCTACTACAGGGTCAAACTGTAGTTAAGATAAGGATGTTGCTTGGATACCTTAAGACCAAATTTACAACTTCTCAATTCCTAGCCAAACAGCTGCAGAAGGATGAGCAGACTTGTAAGGCAGAAAGGTTCAACAACAATTTGGCACAAAAGAAAGAGCAGTAGGATTGCAGAAATCTTCTCTTTGTGTGAAACCACCAATGGCAAGACAAAATCTGTAATCTTAAGCCTACGTTTGACGAATGGAAAGCGAGGCTGTTTGCAATGCTAACCTTGCTTTGGAGACTACAAACATAAGGGCTGCCAAATGAAGCCAGATAAATAACACCAAATCCGTAAAACAGGGGCACTGGTAGACAAAGACATCAGAGAATCACACTCCCACACTAACACTGAGCAATAACGCCACAGAGCACTCTCAGGTCTCTAGACGTACAGCCCCGTCGCCATCAAACTCACTGGCGGTTTCACGTCTCAGACAGAATAGCGAATCAGTTCCCTTTCAACACAACATGTCTCTATAATCTTTCTGGCCCAGATGATAGGGATCCAAACTCACGATGGTTTCTCTCTCAATGCCATACGGTGCAGATCAGATGCTTAGCCTCAAGCAATATTTCGACATGGACTCGACCTAGCCAAACGCCACACAAACCAGCAGGCTTTGCAAGGTACCTGGTCACATGACACTTGGCAAAAGCTTGGAGCGATGACAAAATAAGAATTTCATGAAGGTGAGTACAAATCTTAAGAATGTCTAAGCTGCTATACTCATTCCATAAAAAAACTGCCCTTTTGCACTTCACAAATAAAAAAAGTTTAAAAAATAAATAAATAATCAGGCAAATATAAAAAAATCCATTAGAGCATTTTATACCATTAGACAGGAAACAGACTTACTGACAAGATGACATTTTAGCGAAACACAACAGCAAAACGCAGTGGTGGATGAATTGGTATGCAAGACAATGTTCAATGGCAACTCGCTCATGGTTTGTGGATTAACATAAACGATGACCCAAGATAAAAGATGACAGAGGAAGCAGGCTTACCTTCACACTGATTGCGGGGAAGAATCTTCCATCTCGTTTTAATAACCGTTTCCAGAATCTGCAGTGCATAATACTGTAATGCATGAGGAGAGGTAGATGTTAGGGACGTGGGGTACAACTTCAGACCTTTCACTGCATCTATTACCAAAATTATGCATTTAAATGAGGAAGAGTACACTTGCTCTGAATTGTGTCTCCCTGAAATATTATTAAAACATACGTTTTAAGAAACCGATAGGCAACTAAAAAATTAAGACCAAAAAGAGAGATACACACTGATACACATTTCATGCATTCAAATTAGGCTTTTCCTTCTCTCCTTCTTTGCTCTACTAAGTACGGAGATTTGGATGCAACCCTGTAGACGTCCTGCTGTTTTTCCCAGTATCACACCAGACAGTGAAAGACAGAGGGGGAGAAGGGGGGGGGGGAGTAAATATCCTTATAATCACTAATGCCTGTTCATAAATGTTACTGAAAAAGGGACATCAGACTCAATAGATACTGAGGGGATGAAGTGTTGGCCTCAAGAAATCACTAAAGAACACAGCTAACCTTACTGACCCTGTTTAAGTCAACAAACACATGCACAAACACACAAACAAGCCCACACACAGACACACACACTCTCACACACACAGGGCTGCTCGATACCGAATTATACAGCAACAAAACTGGGGGAGAAAAAAAAAAAAAAAAAAAACTGTTTTCACCTTGAACTGGTGTGCCTCTCAAGGAACAGCAAGACCAACCACAGGTTTACTTTAACTTCTATACTACTTGCTTTTTAAAGCATTTTATGATCAATTACTTTCAATGCACGCTTTATAGGTACTTCTCTTATATGGTTCGTATCACTGAGATCACCAGTATTTCAACTGTAGGGATCATTAACTCAAAATAAACACATAACTAAATAAATAAGGGTGGGGGGTTGAGGAAACACACAAAAAAATAGCTTAGGGAAAGGAGGAACACAATGCAAGATGTTAAAATGCCAAAGCAAGTAAGTCATTAATGGTGAACTCAAGCGGACTCCCATTTTATATGAAGCATCTACTGGCAATGTCAGTTTTCTCCAAAGCTTAAATATATCATAGATTCCCATTGGCTGCACCTTTAACATACAGAATAAATTAAAAACCAGAAACAAAACCAAGTCTTGCAAACCTTCCGACAAGTGCCAGTTTTAGTGCAAGACTTGTTTCGTTAATAATAATAATAATAATAAAAAAATACATGGAATAAAAAGAAGAGAGACCACAGTAAGATAAGCACAAAGAAATGAAGAGCCGTTCATGATCCCTACAGGGGAAATACCTGCTGCTATACTTCTCTTTATGACTGAGGTTAAGACTACAGTCTGAACCCTCCCTCCTCCCAGTGAGACAAATGCAATAGAAACCGATGAACAGAATTCAGTCAAAGGGAATCAAAAGGGTAGACCTTGTGGAGGCCTGCCGCCAAAGCCTAGCTGTGTCAAGGTGCACAGGAAGACACACCCCTTTTCTTCCTATTACAAGCAATCAACATAACGGAACAGTAAGATTAATATCAAATATTAACAATTGGAATTAAAATTAGAGAAAAAAAAAATGAAAAGCCAAAATGTTCAAGTGCTTTAGATAATGTGCCATTTTTTTAAAAAAAAATCTCTAAATAAATTAACGAAGAATTTAGATAAATTTAAGAGGTGGTTTACCTTTCGTTTTCTTTCTGTTCCTCTAATGACCTCACTTTTGGCAAGTTAGAAATTTGAGTATTTAAGTACTGTTGATAAATCAACTCAAAGATTAGTAATGACTGTCAGTGGGAAGAGCAAATTTACAGGCAAGCAAAAAAAAATAAAATAAAAAAGGCAAACTGATTTACCGTTACTTTGAGGAAGTCAAAGCCTGGGGTATATTGCATACCAAGATCAAAACTGCATCCAGTTTGCACATGGGCACCAGACACCCGAACATCTCTCGGATTCAAGTCACCCATTAATCGCAGCTAATAATTCATGTACCATTTGAAATAACTGGAATTGGAAATATCGCTATTACTTAGTGTAAGCCAATTGTCTTTAGACATGAGCAACAGGTATTTACAAGGTCATGAAGTAATTCTAAGGGAGAATCGCCAGAGCAAAGGCGTTTCATTCCAAATGGTGGAGTTTCAAGAGTAAGCTGGAACAGAGCAGGGGGAGTCGAAACAAGGTAACAGAGTGCTTCAGTGTTACCACTCCACATTAATGTCACCAAAGAAACAAACAAACAAAAAAAAAAGCAGGAAGTGTTTGTGACAAAGGGGAAAACAACAGGGCTCAGCAGACGTATCCAAACTGTGCTGGTTTCATTTCGTCCATGTAAATAAGCTTTTACTGGACTTCCTCAAAGTACAAAGTTAAATCCGGTCCATGGCACAAACCCGATGTAGCTTACTTTGGTGTTCATGTTCTGCGAGAACTCCAGAATGGTGTCAACTCTCGTCCATGCATCTGGGTGCTCTTTCAAATGGGTCAACACCTCCTGTGCCATTCTCTGCTACAGGGGAGGAATAAATGCAGATTACAGATTGCTGCTTAGGTAAGCCACTTTGTCTTAAAGAAATGGCACCAGTAAAACTAAATCAAATCATTTAAATTTCCCACGCACGGCTCAGTAATTCTTTTAAAGGTAAGATATTTATTGCTAAGTGCCTCTTTAGACTACACTCCGGAAAGCTCTTTGGCCAGAGAATCTGAACAAAAGCACCTCCTACAGACTAGTCAAAGGCTTGCAGGTTGTCAGCTGACAGCTATGACTGATGGGCAGTTCATTCAAACAGAGAGACATTCCATGGATACAGTGTAATGGAGTACAATTAATAAACATAATAATTCCATGACAGTATATTACAGAGAAAAATGTACTTAATTCTAACAGATATACCTGGTTTGATTGCAGATAATTATAAACATTTAACTGCTAGAATTAATACATTACAATTAAAAAATAAAGTGTGGTATAAACTGCAAAATACTCACATAAACCTTAAAATCTGCAGATTTAGATAGATTTTTATTTAATATCACCATACCTGGGGCCCTTCTCCATGGTACAGACAATTCACCACGTTGTCCAGCAGGTTAATGTCCAGTTTCTGGCTGAAGTCCAGCAGCTGTCTAGCTGCATGGTCCGCTAACATTGTCATAATTGCTGGCATAGAGCTCTGCAGTGGCGTGGGGGGAGGGGGATAAAAAGAATATCCGACAGGCAAAGTCACGTGAATTAAATGGTGATCTGCAGACAGCTGAAAAATCAAGTCCCCTCCTCCCCATACAATCTGCAGTATCAAAGACACTTAGATCTCTACTTTGTGAAACGCTTTCAACCTCATTTTGCGCACAACCCAAAATAACTGGTCAGTTAAAAAATATATAAAGATTGCTGGTACGTTGAATATCACAAACTTATGCGGTGCGAAAAAATAAGTTTGTACTCTAAATATCGCATTAGTACTCATCCTGGAATAACACAGAAGACCAAATCAAAGCAGTAATTGCTTCTTTTTATGTTTTATTCCAAAGCTAAATATTAGCCAAACACTATAAACAGAAAGAGAACGCGATAAGCGGGAATTATATAATAGCAAACCACGTGTGTAGCGCGATCCCATTACACGATTTTCTACGTCACACTGTTTACACCTGACTGTTGTGGACAAAACGGGACTTAATCGTCGCTGTACGAACGTCCTTAATATATTGACCGAGGTGTATTTAAAAGCCATAAAAAATGACATTGCTTAATATTGCATGGCAGAACGTTTAATGAATAATACGAAACGGCGGAAAGCCTTATAACCTCCGACGTATTAGCTAGCTAACGTAAATGATCAGGAAATCGCTGACTGCCTTTTTACACCATAACCTGTTGATATTTAATTTATCCAGCAGACCATAGCTACAAGGCGAGCTAGCGATGTAACGCTAGTTACGACTGCAAATCGATATAATGTGTCAAAGGGGTTGGGTCAGAGCGGTTTATAATCCATTATAGTTTTACAATGCTGCAATACATTACAGCTAGTAGGTCATATTAAGAATAAATGAATTATCAACCCAATTCATGGAAAAAATGGCTTAAACACACAACGTTTATGACCGATTCATAGGACAAGACACTTTCACCCAGGGGACAATTTATGTCCAGTGCCGTATATATTTTAACTAGTCGCGTTAATACACAACATCGATTAATACAAAAGCTATATCAGAGAACACACGCCACTTAAAAAGGTTCCGTAAAACCCAACGTCACAGCTATATTTGCTAGCTGGGTTGTAGTTTCAACTACTACGATAAAAGCAAATTCCCCTGGTTATAAATCATTCTTGGTCGCTTCGAGTTCGTCGCTAACGATCCGCGAAACACTAGACGTATTCAAATTAGCTAACTGTGCAATTATTAGCCATCTGATCATGTACCTGAACTTGAGATAGCCAACTAATGCCCCTACCTAAACGATAAATTACTTTTACTATTCAGTTTCCATTGCAATGAGCCACTCAACCGACTATGGAACTGGATTGATTACCAGCTTCACAATCGCACGACAAACATCTTTAAAATTTACCTTATAATCGCCCCTCCATCCAGAAAACCGCTCTCCCGGGAAGAATAACCCCTCCCACAAAGCTAGCTGCTAGCCTGCTAGCCATCGCAACGAGGGCATAAGCATGCTAGCTTCCTGCGCTCAACTCTCTGCCTGATTTTACTGGCAAAAATAACTATCCGATGCGCCGCCACTAAATTTCCTTAAGTTAAACCACCCCCGAGGCTCACTTGCCGTTCCAAAGAGGGACACGGCTAGCTGGCCGATTTCCTATCTAAATGATTGTGCAGCGCGCCTAATGCTACTACAGTTTGCGTTAAGCTCACGCCACGGGCGCTGTTATTAGTGGGAGGCATGACTTCATTCAATCCCGGATCGGGCCTTCACTTTCAATATCGCTCCAGACACCCATGCATGACATGAGCTCTCGTGTCAAACGGCACCATCCTCTCAACTGCGAAAAATCTATAACTGCCTATGAGCGGTTTACTTACCTACGTTTAATCACTCTTCCCCTCCTTTCGTTTTAATTCCAGCAAGTTAATTAGAATACAATAATTTCTTTTATATATATAAATCTGCAAATATGAAGGCGAGTAAAATGTTTTGTGACTGGTACACAGTCAATAATTACCTGCCAAAAATTCCAACCCTTTGAATGAAAGAAGTGAGGCGTTTGCCAGAGCCTAGATTGAATTCAGTACCGTTGCTGCTAGTTGAGAATTTTCTGTGGCTAACGTTAGCCCTGTTCCAATAGAATGAGTATTGTTAGCTGCTAGTGGAAAAGGACCACTGATATGGGTTCTCCAACAATAATCACGGCACGCTATGTAATTTGTTAATCCGATTCATTTTACGAAATCAGATAGTCCATTGATTTACAATTTAGTTCTTTACTGAAATATTTTATGCAGCGGGGCGGCTTAAGAGAATGCAAGCCTGTGCTTCTTCTCCTCTCAAGCAACAAACTCATAACCGGTTGAAACCGGTTCAGACTGGGAGATTCCATCTCGGTTTAGTTTTCAGCCGATGGCGCCGCGGAAAGTTTGGACAAACGTCACGCCCATCGTCGGCTACGATTGGCTCGAGTCCAATTACCAACCACCAAGGTGCCATTTTACAGGACAGACCACTTGTCAATCAATTTCAATTCTTACAGGCGCACACGCGACCGCTCCGCCCTTGGACGGAAAAAGAAGGCGGGATCAAAGTGAAACGAAGCCCTCGTTTCAACTATTCTGAATGGTACACAGTGCTGTCAATTTGTTGTTACCTAAATCCGCGTGTTAGTTACAATGAATCTGCAAGTTGCCAAGTGTCGTTTCTATTGGCTTAAAATACATGATTGACATTTTGAAATTTAGGTTTCACGATGCAAAATATAACGTGTAAAGAAAACCCCAAGTTAATGTTAATAGACAGCAATATTATAAATAAAACGCAATCACATAACGTGTCTCATGTATCACATTTGTCTGTGCTGTCCTAAGAACGCAGCTTATACGAAAATAAAACCGCGCTCTTCAGTTCGTGGCGCTTCTAACCTGGTAATTTTCCACTTGCCGCGAAGGGGAGTGGTTGTATAGTAACGGGGTATGATAGGCGCATGGCACGAAGCAATAGCACACAAAGAAAGCAGTCTCTTTCATGTAACATACGAAAGAAAATCAGCGTGCCTTTGAAAGTGAAAAGCACACAAATATTTTAAAGCGATAATTCAAAATATTGCAGGTTAAGTGCCCCTGTATTGGGCAAGGAACTGCGTGTGGTTCTTTTTTTTATCGGTGGTCATGTGACTCGCGCAACTTGATGGAAAAATACTGGACTGAAGAGACTAGCCACTGTAAATCAGTAGCCTATTCTTATTGTGAATAGAGTACATTTTCAGTTTATCTTGCAACTTTGTTATATCCTTTAGATATTACACATATTCATTTTTAAAGAAATAATATCCCACTACAGTTTGTGCCATTTTGCTTTCCTAATTAAGTAGCTGTCTACAAATCCGTGCATTTGAATGTAGTCTCCAAAAATAAGTCAGTATATTTCTTTTGGAAGATCATATTGGTCAATAACCTATGGGTAACCATTAACCACTGACATTTTGCCTGAATACTGGCAATAATAAAATGCTATACTCCTTTTGCAATATACCTGCAATATACAGTACATTGCAAACTAGTTATATGGTATAACGTCATTAGAGAATAAGGTATAAAGAATTAGTTCAAATAATGACATTTTTAAGTTCTTTTAGGTTCAACTTACTATATAACTGGGTAAAAGGGTAGCATGAAGATAAATTTAATCAATCGCATGTTTATATGTTTTGTGGCTTGTTTCTATGGTGTTATAATGAGTTCCCCTCAACACTGAACTGACTTACAACATGAAAAACTGCACTTTATCCCAGACACATTAAAGGAATGCCGTTCTGCTAGTTATACACAGGCACTTTGCTATTGTTTTTTGTATTTCTCTTAGGAATACTTCATGTCCCTCTAGTTCATAAACACATTGTGTTCATTAATCTATTTCTATATTTCTATAGGCTGCCCATTTTACTGACTTTTATATCACTTTAAACAGAAACAAATGAAAATGACGAAGCCTCCTACCCACCAAAACAAGATTATTTTTCAGTAATCTAAAAAAGAATTAAATTCAATGTGTTATAATTGTTCATTTATGATATAGCTTCGCCATTCATTCCACGTGTACATTTATCGCATTGCTGAAGGCTAGACAATAGCTATACAATAATAAATTACATATGTGAAATTTCCACCGCACCCTATTGAGAATGCCGCCAATATCCGATATAATCATTTCCCGTCGTCACTGAAAGAGTATGTACCTGAATTTCATGGATAGCTATCGATTGTAGCAGTCTAAGTTACCATATCCTCGTTATCTAAGTCTTCCATCCAGAAAAAGAAATATTTATTTTTTTCCCAAAAACTTTAGCGCAGTGTCATCCTAGTGGAGCCAAAGTCTGCTGTCTGAGCCGAAAGTTATAACAAAACGAATAAGACGTTTTCGTGGGCAGTAACATTTTTCTGTGCTTTTGTTTGCTATTTAGCGCGTGTGTTCTAGAAAAAGACGCGAAAGCTGCACTATCAGCTTGTATTGTGTGACGATAAAGAAGCAGTCGGTGGGATAGCGACTGTAGCTGGACCTCGTGGCCGATAAAGCACGTTAAAGCAACAGACGCAGAATTGCTGGGGTGCAGCAGGACGGTGCTGTCACAACGGGAATGGAAACGTAAGCATGCTGCGTGCAAATAGTTACTACTTTGAATTTTTATAAAGGTCAAACGCTTGCTTCATCATTTGCATCTCCAAAGAACCAGGACTGGCAGTGAAATCTTCCCTCTGTTTTAGGTTTGCCCCTCTGTATGCATTGCGTTCCTTTACAACTTAGGGATGTGTAATTCTTCGGGTACAGTACACAAAAAACCAATTCAACTTAATCTTATGCAATCATTATCATTCTATATAGGTCAGGACAGTTATTCACCCACAGTTTGTCTTTATTGCTTTGAAGACCCTTGAATTTTAGACATTTACAACCCTTTATACACTTCGGTAAACATTTGTTCCGCAAATAAGCTTTCAGCATGTTTGAGATGTAAAACGTGATCCCACTGATTCCAGACATTCTAGAAAAACAGGGATCCGCTGCTAAAATTACGCATCAGTTCACTAGAGCCCTCTGGCCAGCGTGACAGTCTTTTCTTTTAAAGGGCTTGCAGATTCTTTGCGACACACACACACGTGTGACAACAGAGGTACGTTGTTCAGGATCGAGCTGGTCGAATCCCGTTTCATCTGGTCCCGACTGCCTATTTACATATATTATCGCTACATCAGAGGCTGACCTCACTCACCCAGTGCCTCGTTTTGCTGCCTTATCATTTTTATTCTCAGCGAGGAACTTTGTGTAGTGTCTTTACCTATGCACTAAGTATATCAACAGAAACGACATACAAAGAGGTGTTAAATAATCCTTATCGATGGGGAAAAGATAAATAACCAATACCACGAGTTGCAATTTAAAACAGGCTGTACATGCTTTTAGCATCTATATTTAAAATATCTGGCAATAAAGATTAAGGTGTATGACGTCGATCCGTATCCAGGAAATGTTATGCTTCGAAAATACCAGCCGATGTTGGGTGAACGGTCAGAAGTAAAGTAAATGTGTGTGTGTTTTAAGAATACGGATTATCTATTGATAGGTTGATGTCCATACTTAACCAGATGGGTCAGTATGCCATGTGTAAACGGATTAATCGTCGGCTGACGTTACGTAACAACTGTAGTAGCTGGACATTTAAAAAAAAATTAAAGAACTTGCGCCATCTAGTGATTGAAAGCGCACTGGTTCTTAATGGCATCCTGCTGACAGAGGACGACTGTGAAAACTGTACATATATACTTTTCACAGTCGTCCTACACGCGCAAATACGACGTGTAAAACTAATTCAAATTTAATGGAAGTCAATATGGATTATTTTAAAATCAGTCCTACATCAATAGGTACACTATATGGAGAAAAGTTATAACGGCTTCCACTTTTCTGGGAAGGCTTTCCACAAGATTTTGGGGTATGTCTGTGGGAATTTTTGCCCATTCATCCATAAGAGCATTTGTGAGGTCAGGCACTGATGTTGGACGTGAATGCCTGACTCACAATCAGAGGTTCTAGACTATTTCAACTGGGGGGGCAGATTGGGGTCAGTTGTTCAGATACATTTTACCTTAATGTCCTTTAAGTTTTGGGTTGAGTCATTATGGACATTGCTTGTGCACTGGGGTACAGCCATGCTGGAACTGGAAAGGGCCTTCCCCAAACTTTTCCCACAAATCTGGATGCATAGTTTAATGTACATGGGCCAGACGTGTCCGTCAAACAGACCCAGTGGATCTTGAACAGTGTAGTTCCTTGAGCATGCTGGTCTTGGTATGCTGAAACATTAAGAGTTCCCTGGAACTAAGGGGTCTAGCCCAGTCCCTGCAAAATAACCCCATACCATTATCCCTCCTCCAGCAAACTTTACAGTTGGCACCATGCAGTCAGGCAGGTAACATTCTCCTAGCATCCACCAAACCCCGACTAGGCCATCAGACTGCCCGACAGAAAAGCATGATTTGTAACTTCACAGAACAAGTTTCCATTGCTCCAGGGTGGCAGCGTGATTTACACCACTCCAAGTGGTGATGTGGCTTGCACGCAGATGCTCGGTCATGGAAACCCATTCAACACACCCAGTGTAGTTTTTGTCCTAGGAATAATGCCAGAGGAGGTTTGCAACTCTGCAGTTACTGAGTCAATACAGTGTTGGTGACATGGTGAAAGGTGGGATCCGCTTATCCTACTGGGTAGCGGGGGTTCTGGAGCCTATCCCGGAAGCAATGGGCACGAGGCAGGGAACAACCCAGGATGGGGGGCCAGCCCATCGCAGGGCACACTCACACACCATTCACTCACACATGCACACCTACGGGCAATTTAGCAACTCCAATTAGCCTCAGCATGTTTTTGGACTGTGGGGGGAAACCGGAGTACCCGGAGGAAACCCCACGACGACATGGGGAGAACATGCAAACTCCGCACACATGTGACCTAGGCGGAGACTCGAACCCGGGTCCCAGAGGTGTGAGGCAATAGTGCTAACCACTGCACCACCAAGCCGCCCCCAGGTGGGATCCTATGTCTTTTGAACGGCCCATGTTTTCACAAATGTTTGTAAACCTGATTGCATGGCTAGGTGCTTGATTTTTTAATACATCTGTGGCAATGGATCTAAACGAAACACCTGAATTCAGTGACTGAGGGGTGTGTCCCAATACTTTTGTCCATATAGTGCACCTTTCACCATCATTTCCATCCACACCATCATGTTTATGCCTCTCAGGGATGTCAGTGTCTTGTCTGCTCAAGATTAAAAGTGCGACAGATACAACATCCTGTTTTTCCATTCATGTAATTAGGGAATGCAAATTTACACAATGAGAACTATGACAGACCAAACCACAGCCCCGGAAGCCTGATGCCCAAGGCAGAGTAGGCCTGAGGTGGATCCTGACACTGACACTGCTCACTGACCCCCTCTCGTGCTTAAACTGAGGACACTAAGCTTGATTTAGGCAGTGCGCTCAACGCAGTGATTTTTTTAGACCCCTTCAATGACTGTTTTTTTCTTTCAAAAAATGACTAGCGAAAAATCTAACGACTCTTTGGGCAAACCTTTGCTGACAACAGAAGCAGGAAAAAAAGTAAATGAGAACAGCTTTAATGGGAATTCAGCTGTATTAAAATACAGTAGGTCTACATGTGAGGACGGAGAGCAGGAGAGAAGCAAACAGATGCAACATCTGAAACTAGGTAGAATGCAAATGCAACACAATGACGCAAGCCGTATGCTAATTAGCGCATGGTGTCATCTAGCGACATTTAGCGAGTTTTCAAACAGGTTTTAGCTACTTTCCATCGAAAGTAGCTGGCAACACTGGATTTAGGCGCCGCATTGCTGAGAAGTAGATTTTAGCATATTGCTCCTGATCTCCTTTAATAAAGTACAGTATAGCACAGATGAATCCTGCAAGGGACAGTGAAACCTGCATGGATGATCAGTATTCGGTCAACTTAAAGAACCTCTTGCAAAAATCCCACTAGATTTTAAAGAGTGTTAATATTGTAGCGCTGTTTTTAAATGAATATAAGATATAGGCTACTTTATGACACTGACAACATTTCCTCGAATCAAACAGGAAATAAATGCATTCAGAAACACATATAGTCAGATAATTTGCAAGTTATGATTTTTACTTTTGATACTACCTTTTTTGCTTCAGTGAGTTTTATTTTCTCACAATTCTTTGGTTAATGTTGAAAAAGCTTTGCTTGATAATATTGGCACAAATCTGATTCCATAAAAAAACAAATCTGGTCGTCAGCTTTACTCTGCACTGGTGAGTATCAGTCAAGTATGTTTCAGAAATTTTTTATTAACCCCAAAAGTTGGGACTGTGAAGCAGCTAGTGGCCTGGTCCTGCCCAGAACCCAGTGCTGAGTAATAGTATGCTGGTGTGGTGTCCTTGTCGTAGGGACTGTGGCAGGAGGCTGAAGACCAGAAGCTCGGGCCATTTGTCACTGTTCCACATCTGGCACTGTCAGGCTCTAACTGCTGCGTCTATCTGCCTGGGTAATCTGCCTCTCTAGCCAGCCATAAATTAACCCCTGTGTCCTTAGTGGGTGCCTTTCAGTTGGGCAGATGCTCCCTGCTCCGTGTCTGTCACTGGTCATCGCCAAGGACAAAAGCCTTTTGTATACCTCAGAGACCCAATATTACTGGCCTACATCTGGAGAAGAAAGAGCCCACAGTCACACTCACTACCCTTCGCTTTTTTCTTCCTCTTGCTCCTTCCTTTAGGAGACACGTAGCGCAAAGAGGGGACGCTGGGAATGTCAAATTTAAGGCGGTGAATACTCAGCGTCTCGCGAAGGGAAGGGATGAAAAAATAGGAAGAGAACCTGCCACTTGGTGCCCCTGCTCCTGTGCCGGCCGGAGGTAACGCCCATGAATGCTGTGGCTCCGTACCGTCGGGCGGCATTGTGACATCACCTATTCTTCTGAAGTCACCATGTAGAGCTCTTGAAAAAACTGAGACCACAGCATGATTTTATGTTTCACTCATTTCTTAATGTATGTGTGCGCATTTATGAATAATATATATTTTTCTGCAAACTGCAGCCTGGTTCTTCTCTCTTTCTCATTAATGAAGGGTTTCTTCCTTGCTTTACAGAATTCCAGTCCTGCTTCTCAGAGCCTGATACGAACTGTCCTAGCAGTGCACTTCACACCTGCACTTAATATTTCCTATTACATCTGTAGAGGTGGTGGGCCCAAGCAGAGGAGGCAGGACTAAGACATCCGGTTGGTTGGTCTCTAATTGCTTAGGCCCACCTCCTCTCCAATCTGCTTGGTTATATCCCTGAACCAATCATTTTTACACCTGCCCTCAGAACATTTTTCTGTAAGTAAAACTCCCATGAATGAGCATTTATACCCTTCATGAAATGAGCAAAAAATAATTGTCCATTAACAGTGTCGGACTCCAGACAGAGGCAACCAGGTTTTGGGTGAAAATATCCTGGTACTTAATGGAATTCAAAATGCCATTGATCTTTAACAAGAGCTTGTTAATGGCTTAACAAGAGTGGATCACAAAGGAGCCGCAGAGCAGACACCCAGTGTATTCTTCCTCCCGTGACTCTTGGTAAGGTTCAGGCATTGGCTTCTTCTCTGGAAGGCTTTCTTTCATACTGCCATTCCAAATAGCTAGTTGACATGGAGTGGACTGTAAAACAGTCTATAAATTGAATACATCTGGTATGCTAAAGGTCACCTTAGGCTTTTAAAATATTGCTTATAGCCCTTGCAAAGGGATGTTTATCACTGGCAGCTGAGACAAAGTTGCCCGGGTATGAAGCTGTTGGTGGGTTTAACATATGGTTAGGCTCAGGCGCAGGAGAATATCCCATAAAATGCAAATTTAACAAGTTTAAAACGACTTTTTCATTTTAAATAGATGTTTAGCGCAAACATCTGGAGTGCTGACTAAACTCAAACATACAGTAATACCATGTGTCAAGAAGTCAACAATCATAGCTCTTTGTGTTATGCAGCGTAATCCTATAATATTCACATCATCTACAATATACACCATAAAATATATGAGGGAGGCTACACTGATTAGCCACAAAGTTACAACCACCTGCCAAAGTATGGTGTAGCTGCCCCTTCACCATCAAAACAGCTCTGGGCCATTGAGGCATGGACTCCACAAGACCTCTGAAGGTGTCCTGTGGCATCTGCCACCAAGATGTTGGCAGCAGGTCCTTTAAGTCCTTTAAGTAGCGAGGTGGGGCCTCCATGGACTGGACTTGATGCTCAATTAGATTGAGATTTGGTGAATTTGGAGGCCAAGTCAATACCTTGAACTCTTTTTCATGTTCCTTAAGCCATTCCTGAACTCTTTGCACTGTGGCAGGGCGCGTTATCCTGCTGAGAGAAGCCATAGCGGAATACGATGCCACAAAGGGGGGTTCCTGATCTTCAACAGTGTTTATGGTGTGGTACGTGTCAAAGTAACATCCATATGAATGCCAGAACCCAGGTTGCCCAGCAGAACATTGCCCAGAGCATCACACTGCCTCCGCTGGCTTACCTTCTTCTCATAGTGCATCCTGGTTCCATCTCTTCGCCTGGTAAATGATGCACACGCACCCAGCCGTCCACGTGATGTAACAGAAAACGTGGCTCATCAGACCAGGCCACTTGCTCCATGGTCCAGTTCTGATGCTCACATGCCTATAGTAGGTGCTTTTGGCAGTAGACAGGAAGCAGTAGGGGCACTCTGATTGGTCTGCAGCTATGCAGCCCCTACACGCACCAAGATATGACGCACTGTGTGTTCTGACACCTTTCTATCATAACCAGCATTAACCTTTTCTCCAATTTATGCTACAGTAGCTCTCCTGTGCAATCGGCCCAGACTGGCTAACCTATCCTCCCCTTCCAAGGCATCAATCAGCCTTGGGCATCCATGACCCCATCACTGGTTGGCCTTCTTTGGACCATTTTTGGTAGGTACTGACCATTGCATACCTGGAACACCCCACAAGATCTTCAGGTTTGGAGATGCACTGACAAAGCCTTCTAGCCTTTGCAATTTGACCCTTGTCAGAGTTACTCAGATCCTCAGGGTAATGATTTAGAGTGCAAATTTTTGAGCTAAGTTGCCAAGCAACGCTGCTCAGAAATGCTGTTTGAGCATTTGCCCTTAATATTAGGCAACATTTTTCTGCTTGAAAACCTTCTGATTGGCTGTAGGCTAATTTTTGCAACCATCCAGATCTAAAGAAGTCCTTTGTCTCCCCTGAATGGCAGTTGCCTGGCAACATTGCTCAGGACATGGTCCTGTGCATTATCACCTTTACTTTTGCTCATTTTTCCTGCTTCCAACACATCAACTTCAAGAAGTGACTGTTCACTTGCCTAGTATGTAACGGCGCCCTTGACAGCGGCCACTGTAACGAGATAATCAATGTCATTCACTACACCTGTCAGTGGTTTTAATGTTATGGCGGATCGGTGCATATTCTTAATATAATCAGGGCAGTAGGCTTTCGGTAACCGTACATAAGCGAAATGAGAGATATTTACGACACACGGAGGACGGCGAACCTCCATCTGTTTTTCTTTATTCATAAGCTTTTTTACCACGACAAGTGAATATTTTAGTAGTTTATTACAGTCTAGTATTGACAGGAAATATTTACATTGCTGCCAATGGAAATTCCGTGTTTAATTGATACAAGTATTACTTAGTGCAGGGGTGTCCAACTTCAGTCCTGGGGGGTCCTTGTGCTAATTACTACCTTGTTCAGGTCCTTGTGCTAATTACCACACAGCTCTTAAGCTGAATCATTTATGGTGGAACAGAGACAGAACTAAGCTATACAGGGCTACAATGGGCACCCCTGACTTAGTGCATCCCCATTGTAGGGTGGTGCTTAATAATTGCCAGTTTCAGAAACATCTTCCGGTGGGAGGGGAGGGGAGGGGACAGGAGGGGAGGGCAGCGCTCGGGTCACCCTAACCCTTAGTTAATAACGGAGGCAGAAAAAAACTTTTTTCGGACTCGTCAAGCTGTTTTCCAAACTCATCTACAGTCATTTTAGCACGATACGGTAATGTAATTCGTTTATTTATACATTTGTTATTGGATATTTAGTCAGACTAGAAATTATGGAAATTATCAAAATTCAGTGTTTAGAGAATGTGCGGCTGGTGTGACCGCAGTCTCAGCTTTCGTGCAGTAAAAACGTAAAAACGGGACTTTCCTGGGGATTCTGTAAATCATTATCAATTAGACTGTTATCATGACGTTACCAAACGTAATTAGCACCTCCTTTCATTTTTCTTTCCAGTGGACATACTAATTTTCAGGAGTGTGAATTCCCAGCGTTCGAAACAGCGGAATGGTAGCATTTGAGTTGAGTGAAATTTTTACTTGCTTTCTTAACGGAATCGCAAAAAGTTGGAGCTATCTGTGTGTTTCGAGTTTAGTTTATAAAATGCATGCATGCAAATAAATTAGAACCCTTTGGTGATAACATTATTTAGGGATTTTTCTGATGTGTGCATGGGAGATTTATAGGGTTATTGGTGTTTTAGGTAGTTTGGTCTAGGGAGGAAGGTTTCCTCAATTCCTCAATTCTTGCAGAGAGGTCACCAAGCCCCGAGGTGGCACCGTAGAGGAGAGGGGCGAGAATCCGAACAAGAGCTTTCGAGTCTTTATCCGACTGTGTCCCGAAGAGCAGCGGGACCCCCCGTCAGGTGTGTGCATCACCTTATTGTATATACGTGTTTATAAACCGTAAGAGTTGCATTCTTCTTGAGCTATTGACAAAGTTTGTTTCTGTAGAATAGCAAGCTTTGCAGCAAAATAATCTGTTTTTAATGCAAATTACTGTCTTTGCCTTGCAACTATATGTTGTTTGGTATGTATACATATTTATTCTTTATACCACCTACATAAAAAGTGACAAATAGACTGAGACATTGGAGAGTTGGTGCTCGTTTACTGGGAGTGTTAATTCTTAGTAAATATGAACACATAAAATATGCATGTGGTGGTAGGTGGTTAGCACATTTGCCTCAGACTTTTGAGACGGGTTTGAGTTTCTACCCTGAACAGGGCAGGAAGGCCCAGAAGATGGATGGAAGACATTGTGTTTAATCTAAGAAATTGTAATAAACATTAGCTATTACTTATTTTCTTTAATAACCATTAGTATAGGATCCAAACACTCTATTAAAGTGTGGTAAACTTATGTAAGAGATATTTTGTAATATACTGGTTACAGGTTTGAATGTCATTTAAAAACATTTCATTTTCTCATAGATGAAGCAAGGGGCTTTATAAAGGTGAAGAGACCCAATCAGGTGGTTGTTGATACAGGAAGGGTGAGTGAACATGAGGCCGGGTGTTTCAATGTGGCGATTGGGTAGGTGACTTTGAATTTGGATGAGTGACAGGTTGAGCAGCCAATCAGTAATGAGGAAAAGACCAGGCCTGAATGGGCTGAATGAGAGATGTAGCGACTATAAATCTGTCCATTGAAAAGGGTGAAGTGCTGTTACTTCGTTTTCAGCAGACCAGTCATTTAGACGTGCACCTACGGCAGCATGGTCAAATAGGGATCATTAGCAGTGTTTCTCAATCCATGCTCCGGGGACCCCCCCCCAGACAGTCCAGATTTTAAAGGAAGTTGGGAGGGAGCAAAAACATGAGCTGTTTGGCAGGGAGCTGGGATGGAGCAAAAATGTGGACCTTCTGGAGGTCCTCATGGACCAGGTTGAGAGAGACTGATCTATAGACTGTTCCTTTTACCGCACGATTTATAGTCATATTCTTAGGCACTTAGTGCTTTTCGTCATCAGTGACCTTGCATCTCGAATCCAGGGCCACCCATCCCAGACTCTGGAGTTTAACGCCGTTTGGGACGAGACGGCCACCCAGAAGGAGGTCTACGAATCAGCGGCCAAGGTAATCCGCACTGCCTGCTTCCGGTGGCCATGAGGTGCCCTGCATTCACCGGCTCACAGTGTGCGCTTGTTTTTATTGGAAGTGCATCGTTTTTGTGAGAATCCCGTTGATTTGCAGGAGCTTCACTGTAGCATACGGCACAGCTGGTGCCAAAGACACCAATTTGTAACTCAGCATTATTTATTACATTTGTAATGCAAAATTTTTTAATATTGATTGTTATTCATTCAGTGGGGCATTGCTGCTGCAGGTTAGATGAAATGTTCCGCTAAATGTTTTCTTCGCAAAAGTGAAGACGGAATTAATTGATAGATTTTCCCATTAATAGATTGATAGAGTAGTTGCTTATGGAGGTAAAGGCCGTGGATCTGATGAATCGGAAGCTCCAGATGATGATGTGACACATGGAGTCACCTGACTGACGTCTCCTTCGACTATGAGGAGGAGTAGGACAAACTTAAGAGGCAAATTTCACAGTTCTGCATGTTTCCCAGTCATATAGAAAGACGTTTAAGAGCAGCGTGATTATAAGGTGAATCTCCAGTGTAATCGGCAGTGATGCCCTGTGGACATCCTGACTGCAAACGCTTAACCAAGGCTCACCGTTGCCCCCCCCTCATGATTCTACCGCCGCTGCCACTCTCGGCCTCCAGCCCCTGGTGGAGTCTCTGCTGCAGGGCCACAACGGCTGCGTTATCACCTACAGCTCACCGGCCAGCGGGAGGTCGTCACACAGCCTGCTGGGAGATGGCGGCATCGCCGGCGCCCAGCGGGGCATCGTCAGCAGGGCCGCTGAGGACATTTTCAGCTGTATCCTTACTTCCTTTATGTGTCCTGGGTAGGGGGGTGGGGCTTCTCACGACAGTAAAAGCATGGGAACCGAGGTATAGATAATAATTTGTAAGGCGGGTCATTTTCGTAATGGAGGGAAATCGGCAAAGACATCATTAATGACATTGGAATTCATTGCGGATCATTTTCAACTGGAGTAGATCAGCCATAGAGTCCTTGGCCCTCTATGCTATTTTGATTTCTATGTTTCAGTATTACAGTAATTTTTCATTGCAGTTTAGTTTGTGGAGCAAGTGCTGTAAGGCTGTTGTTTTTGAAAGAGCGTAACCCACTTGGATCATAGACATGCCATTTTTAATGTCCTTCACAATGCCCCCCCCCGTAGGAATAGTGTTCAGACTGCAACCCTATTTATAAAGGACAGTTTGACCCTTGACTTTCTTAAAGCCCCGGAAGCCCTGAACTGCAAGATCAGAGTTTCCTTCATTCAGGTTTCCAATGAGAAGATATACGATCTTCTGGTTAGATCTCACCTCTACTGAAAAAATAATTCTCAGCCAGTTTTTTTTCCCCTTGCTTTCCTCATGGAAGGGTGTGCTGGCGAGGCCTGTTTGCTTCCCTTACAGGAGAGCCAGTCTGCGGAAGTGTGCCGCATCCGTGAGGGAGGGGGCGCCGTGCTGCTGGAGGGGCTGACGGAGGTGGAGGTGGGGTCTCCCCAGGGGGTGCTGCAGCTGTACCGGCGTGGGGCTGGAAACCGTCAGTCAGGTGTGTGATTCCTGATACTGACGGATTCTCTCGAGGTGACGGTGAGAAGCGGAAGTGGGCTATTCGGAAAGAGGCGCACCTTTTAAGGCAGGCCTGAGGTTATCCAGCTCGGGGGTTAGATAGGCCTTCTGGCCTACCAGTCACTTTCCCGGTGGGCCTTTGGGTGCGTGAGCCAGCAAGGTTTATTGTTGATGGAACACATTATATTGTCGGGACCTCCCCTCCACACCGCTTGGCAAAATTTCCTATGGTGCCCAGGGGGGGCCCTGAAATCCAGGGCCAATTTTTAACACCAGTCCGGCCCTGTGGGCCATTAGGAAGGTGCTGCTTCATAGCCAACACACATGTTCAATAGGCCAGCATAAATACAGTTAGCAATTCTTCCATTGTGTGGCATCCAACCCTGACATATTTGCGCTACGTCGTCATCGTTGTCACGGTTATTGTTGCTGTTCCTGTGTTTCCCTCAATAGGTGCTTCCAGGGGTGAATTTGCCGGCAAAAGCCACATAATTTTTAACATCACCATAGCCATGCAAATGCCCAAGGCTACGAGCGGTAAGGCAGACAGCGACTTTGCTATGGCTTAGCTGTAATCGGGTTACATGTACTGTGTTTAATATTTCATGTGTGGTACCTTGTTTTATTTTTGGCATGGTGGGTATATTATGGTGTGTGGAATAGGGATTAAACTTCTGCTGTGTATTTATTTCAGGTCAGGAGGGACTGTTGACTACTTGCAAGCTAACACTGGTGAGCCTTTAGGTCAGATGTATTTTTAAAAAATTAATGGTGATTATTGTCCTTCACAATTAGGGCAGGTGGCGTGGTAGCGCTGTGGTTGGCACTCTCGCCCTGGGTTTGAGTCTCTGCCAGGGCTTCATGTGTGTGGACTTTGCATGTTCTCCCCCTGTCGTCATGGGATTTCTTCCAGTTTCCCCCCTCCCACAGTCCAAAAATATGCGGAGGTTAAGTGGAGTTACCAAATTGCCCGTAGGTGTGCCTGTGTGAGTGAATGGTGTGTGAGTGTGTGTGCCCTGCAATGGGTTGGCGCCCCATCCTGGGTCTGTTCCCTGCCTTGCGCCCGTAGCTTCCAGGATAGGCTCCGGACCCTGAATATGGCAAGTGGTTACAGAAAATGGATGGACAATTAAGTCATGATGTCTGCAGTTTGGTTCTGTCCAAATGTCTCGTCGGCAGTCTTTGTTAACTGTTAATCTCTGGTTCCTAGGTGGACCTCACCAGCTCAGCCAAGGTGTGAAAGGCTGTCATCCCACTGATGCATTAAGGAAAGTTCACATGCAGATCAAAGTTTCAGTGTTAACCTAAAGCTCACAAGCAAACATTTATTATTATTATTTTTTTTTTTTTACCAACAACAGACACATTGTGAATGATCTCAGAATGGTCCGGGCTAGAAATCATTTTGGGGAAGATCAGGCTGCTCTTGTAAATCCTCGGCCTGGTGGGAGGAACATGCAATGTTGTGCTGATCTCCATCCTCGCAGGTGCCCGCACGCTGTGGTCCCGTTCCAGATGTGAGGAGAGGTTTGCAGGCGACTCCGGAAAACGCCCAGGAAGTCAAGATGCTCAAACGCTCCCTCACAATATTTGGAAACGTAAGTCAAGTCCTCACAGTAGGTCTCATCGTACCCTGTGTTTCATCTCTCACTACTTGAACCGTTGCCCTGCCCTCCCCCTTATTCGCCTTAAATCCCTTAAAACTTTTAAACTTCTGGCCTGTATGATTTATAACCATTAAATCTCAGAAGAGGTACCAAGGCTAAATGTCTCCATCCTTCATTCTGTACCCCAGCGCCATGGTAACCGTGAGCTAACAATGGTCCCGCGGTAGAGATTCTTTCCCGTTCTTAACGAATGAGCTCTCCATAGTGTGCACCTTCTCACAATCGAGGAGCTACACTGCGTACCTGAGGGATTGTATGGAAAAGAAGAGCTGAAGTCATCTTCTCAGCAATAGCACTTCAGTTCTCCTCAAAGGCGATGGATCTAACCAAACTATGTCAAGGATCAAAGGCAGACTTTTAGCTATAAAAACTCTTGACTGGTAGGTTAAAGGTTAGTGGATATGGGAGGGACTAAATGGCAAAGGAATGAGCCCAAACGGGAATAAAGCGCATAGATGGCCATTCCGTAGTTATTATTTCCTGTAACTCCCAAACGAATGTGTGTTTATGTAAGTTAATCTCTTTGTGAACACATTCAGGTATTTCAATAAACGGTCTTGGAATATCCATAGCAGATGGTGTTGGGTGAGAAGTGCTGACCTTCCACTCAACGCCGAACATCATTTCCCGTTTTAGGTGATTTTCGCCCTCAGCACTGCGGGCCGTGAGCATGTGCCGTACAGAGAGTCCAAGCTCACCAGGATTTTGAGAGACTGGTGAGGGGCGCCAATCTCATGCCCGGCTGCTGTCCATTTCCTGCCATTAGGGCTGAGCGATTTATCATATCGATTTTATGTGGCACACATAGCCAACGGTGCCATAGATTTTAATACTTGAAATGTGCAATTCCCTTGTATTCTTATTCTTATTTATTCTATTTATCCCTTTTGTATATTTAATTTTTATATGTCTCTGTATTTATATATGTGTATATATATAATATTCTGCTCACGTATGCAACTTCTGTCGGTGCTGTGCTTTTGGAAACCGAATTTCCCAGAGGAATCCACCCGAGGGATTAATAAAGTTCTATCCATCTATCCATACATACGCAATAATCACCAGGATGCCAGCTTTTCGATACTGTACGGGCATTTATTTACGCCCAAATTTTGTTAAGCAGATTGATATTTTAGTCGTGCTATTAATGAGGCATTTTATGATGCCCAAAAGTTAGCAAATTCGGCATATCCTTATGTTTAATAAACATGTTGGTACTTTTCGCAGTTTAAAGTCTGTCACACCACCGACGTCTTTTTACCTTGTTTATCCGCAAGGTCTCGTCTTTTAAAAGATATTGTATAAACATAGTATACCAAACATAGTATACCAAACATAGTATACCAAAACAGCATGATGTGGTGTACTCCGCTAGCCAAATGCATCTCATTAATATTTTAGCTGTACTACTAATCTGTTTACCAAATATTGGCGTAAATAAATGCGCGTATAGAATCGCAAAGCTGGCGTCCGGCCAAATGCTTCGCCTTTGATCTGAAGCCCTGGTGATCGTTGCACATGCGTCATATAAAATCGATCTGACGTTGCCTACCTGCCATGGTTATGCATGTCACGATTTCTGGTAGCTTGGTGTATATTGATCGACTAAACGCCCCCCCTTGCTTGCCCACCCATCCATGCACGTGTTAAGTTTAGGGGGAGATTGCCGGACGTCCCTGATTGTGACAGTGTCCCCCAACCCGACGTGTGTCTCCGAGGCGCTGAGCAGCCTGCAGTTTGCCCGCCGTGCCATGGCTGTCCCCAAGCGCCAGCGTCGCTGCTCCCCCCTGCAGGTAAGGAGACCCACACCCCCCGCCGCCCCCACCCATCCAGTCTAATTCATACAGTAATTTTCCCTGCAACTGAACATTAATGCTACTTACGTACATCTTTATAACCTTTTATCCAGCTGAGCAGCGTTTCTTGTCCCCAGTCCCCAGTCCTCGGAGGCCCCCAGACAGTGTGCATTTTTGCTTCTTCCCAGCCCCTGAAATACCTGTACCAGCTATTCACTGTTCTTCATTGTTTGGTTCAGGCGTGCTGTGAGCTGATGGGGAGCAAAATGTGGGCTGGGGGGGGGGGGGGTCACTGAGGACCGGGTTGAGAAACACTGCAGTTGAGGGTCACAGAGCTTATAGCGGAAGGGACAGGGCACAAGGCAGGGGGCACCCTGGGTGGGATGCCAGTCCGTCAGAGGGCGCAAGGCAGGGGGCACCCTGGGTGGGATGCCAGTCCGTCAGAGGGCGCAAGGCAGGGGGCACCCTGGGTGGGATGCCAGTCCGTCAGAGGGCACAAGGCAGGGGGCACCCTGGATGGGATGCCAGTCCGTCAGAGGGCACACATCCTCTCACACGGCAGTTTGTTTAATTGCATGTTGTCGTAATGAGATGGGGGACACCCTTGCAAAACACATTTTTCTCTGTGGATCATGACGATTCCTAAATCATTGCAGTTCTCGGTCCCACATTTAGCCAATTTTTGTTGTTTTGTGTTTGTTTTCCCAGGTGCGCGGTACAAAGGCGGCAGAGAAGCCCAAGTCCGGCCACTGCAGGCGGGCGACACAGCGGGCCGCCTTGACAGGCAAGAGGGTATGGTCAACAACTCCTACCCTCCACTATCTGCTCAGTTTCCCAGTTGTTGAATTTGGGACGCCCCCCCCCACAGCCCCACTTAAACAGTCACAGCTGTGTTTGTGCTCTGAAAGCTTTCGCCCTCGTGATTGAAGCTTTCATGAATGGTACCGCGCAGCACCATTAAACCGCGCGGTGATGACCAGGCCCTATTTACGTGGCTTTATTTGAATTTTTTCACCTCAGTTTCTCGTCTCCCAAGGCTACCAGGGTCAAACTTTTCACCACTTACGGCAAAGGTGAAGGACTCCAAAGGGGGGGGGGGCAGTAATTACTCAGTGGAAGAAAGAATTTATAAGTTTGCATTCAAGCTGTGCCAGTTATATTCTGGGATGCACCATCGCAATTCTCTTGGAGGTGGTTTAACCAGCAGTGTTTTTAGTCATTTATTACGGCCAGTCTGAGGATCTGTGGACTCTCCCTAAAGTGGGCTGTGTGTATAATTGTAATGATTGATGAGGTATTGGCAGTGAGTGCCCCCCCCCTATAATTCCTTCAGGTACCTCGGTTTCCCCCCGCAGTCCAAAGACATGCTGTCGGCTAAATCCGCATCCTTAAATTTCCTATAGTGTATCCAGGTTGTCTCCTGCCTTGCACCTGTCTGTGTTTCAATCCCCTGACACTCTGCTAGGTTGCACGTTGGATGGATGGATGGATGGATGGATGGATGGATGGACGGACGGATGGCCGGCCATGTTGTATTCCAAGAGTCTCCAACCTTATTCATACTGAGAGCTACTGCTACAAATAAAATTATCTGGGAAGCTACATGTTGGATGCAAGATTGTTTTCAATAGGGACCAAGTGTGGTGGCGACAGAAAATAACATAATAACAATACAGTGAAGCTCTATTTAGTACCCCAGTGTACCTAATGTACATGTGTATAAGCAAAACAAAAAATTTTATTAATTTAATTGATCTAATTTCTAAAATGTATTGCGCGACTACTACAGGTTGACAGTAGAGAGAGAATTATATGCCTGTATTTCTCATCTGTTGAGGGGTTTTTTCTTCTAAATCATTGTCGCTTTGGCTCCCAGGTTAAGCCTTAACTAGCATGTTGTTCTGTGGGGTCTACAGGTTCATCCCCAGACTTGCCTGCCCCCCATCCAGCACATGCTAGTGCCACCCTCTGGGAATGGGTGGAAGCGATGCGACGAACCAGATCACAAAGTTGTGCTGCCCCAGCTAGACGTGGGAGGAACACAGGCCATGAGATCGGCGAAGGCAGCGAGGCCAGGCGAGGAGAGGGGAGGTGTAGCCAGCCTGAGCAGGCGGCCAAGCGAGGAGAAAGGGGGCGAAGCCAGCCTGAGCAGGCGGCCAGGCGAGGGGAAAGGGGGTGGAGCCAGCCTGAGCAGGCGGCCAGGCGAGGGGAAAGGGGGCGGAGCCAGCCTGAGCAGGCGGCCAGGTGAGGAGAAAGGGGGCGGAGCAAGCCTGAGCAGGCAGCCAGGCGAGGAGAAAGGGGGCGGAGCAAGCCTGAGCAGGCAGCCAGGCGAGGAGAAAGGGGGCGGAGCAAGCCTGAGCAGGCAGCCAGGCGAGGAGAAAGGGGGCGGAGCAAGCCTGAGCAGGCAGCCAGGCGAGGAGAAAGGGGGCGGAGCAAGCCTGAGCAGGCAGCCAGGCGAGGAGAAAGGGGGCGGAGCAAGCCTGAGCAGGCAGCCAGGCGAGGAGAAAGGGGGCGGAGCAAGCCTGAGCAGGCAGCCAGGCGAGGAGAAAGGGGGCGGAGCAAGCCTGAGCAGGCAGCCAGGCGAGGAGAAAGGGGGCGGAGCAAGCCTGAGCAGGCAGCCAGGCGAGGAGAAAGGGGGCGGAGCAAGCCTGAGCAGGCAGCCAGGCGAGGAGAAAGGGGGCGGAGCAAGCCTGAGCAGGCAGCCAGGCGAGGAGAAAGGGGGCGGAGCAAGCCTGAGCAGGCAGCCAGGCGAGGAGAAAGGGGGCGGAGCAAGCCTGAGCAGGCAGCCAGGCGAGGAGAAAGGGGGCGGAGCAAGCCTGAGCAGGCAGCCAGGCGAGGAGAAAGGGGGCGGAGCAAGCCTGAGCACGGCCCCACGCTCCCTGTCTCTCTCGAGCATGGTGGTGGGTATCCAAGCAGCGGAGCCTAGCGATTGGGAGAGGAAGGCCAGACCTGAGGCTCTCCACTCCCCCCGCGTCTCCTCAGACTGCCTCCCACCTCCGCCTGCCCCCTCTGCCACAGCCGCCACCCCTCCCCTGTCCACGGACTGCCCCAGCTGTAACCGGGAGAGGAAGATACGGCAGGAATACGACAGATACATCGTCCAGGCCCGCCGGGACAGGGATGCCCTAAGCCAACGTGTGCAAGAACTGGAGGCCAGGCTTCAGAGGAGGGAGAAGGCAGAACCTCCGTGCTCCTCAGGATCACCGGGAGCTTGGGGTGCAGCAGGAACCCAAACCGGGGAGGCGGCAAACATCAGTGAGGTAGGAGGTGAACCAAGACACCGAAAGGGGACTCTCTGTATCACAGGGGGTGAAGGAACGAGGACTAACACATCCAAAATGAGAGCCATTCTGGAACTTTAAATAGACATGAAACAGTATGAAAATTTAATAATATGATTATAGTGACCAAAATAATCACGGTTATCATTATTATTGCAGTATTGTTAAAATGTGCTGAAAATGTTTACAAAGAACTGATACACTGACAGACATTTCACCACATTTTATATTGAAAACCATAAATAAAATTAGCTGCACGCTGCACTTTTTGTTTGCATGAACATTAAAATAATAACATAGCCAATACCTTGTGTAAGCATAAGAAAACTAACCAAATGTGCATTAACATTAAAAACTTGTGTAGTTGGTTTAAACTGTGTACGCTGGTGTGTTTCGATTGCCTGGTTCTTCTGCTTTGACTCAGCAGGGGTTGTTCAGCAGTGGAGGATTCGCGCTTTCGCTGCGGTATGACATCGCGAGCCAGGGGGGGGCACTACAGGGGGCTGACTGTCCAGCGGGCAGCAAGGGCAGCGGCGGCCAGGCAGAGGAGGACAGAGAGAACGAACGCCTCCCAGTGAGTGCCAGAGCAGTGAGCAAACCCCCGAGCATCTCCAGCCTGGTCACCTTCGTGTTCATACGCTCATCTCTCTGGGAGCACTAACACTACTGCTAAATGTGACCTTCAACAAAGTGAACGTCGGAATGCTCGCTTGATTTCCAGAAACGGCAGAGAGAGCCAGTTACATATGCTGCATTTTAGCAGATTTTAGCAGAATTTCAGTGTCATTTTGGCATAGCTGCGGTGGACGAGGAGGTAAAGGTGCTCTCAAGCACAGGAAATGTCCTGAACAGAGTAAGACTTCCTTTAAGAGTGATTAAAATCCTTATTATAATTTCTAATTTACTCAGCCATAGAAAATCAGAGTACTTCAAAGACAAGGCAGCCGGTCTCTTTAAACCTGCTTCTGTCAGTGGGGGTTGACTATTCTCTCTCGTCCCTTGGGGTACTTATGTAGGAGTCACCCTGCTAAGGAAATAATTAATGGAGGATGCGTTATTCTTGAACCCCTTCGCTGTACTTGAGGAGATCCTGCAGGGGGAGCCAGAGGCACTGCAGGACCAGTGGGGGGAATACAGTGGGAGGGAGGAGGAGCTGGCTCGCCAACTGCAGGAAGAGACGGACCCGGCGGTGCTGGAAGCCCAGGATCTCCGCGCCTTGTTGGAGAAGGACCAGCTGCAACTCCATAGCCTGGAACGCCAGAAGGTACCGGAAGGTGGGAGTTTGATGGGAAACTCAATGACTGCCTACTGCAGGTTATGGAAGAAAGAGGCTAGGTGTGAAAACAGAATTAGCCTGTAGCATTGGTACATTTTTGTTCTCCTATTTCAAGGAGAACCTATCCCTGGAGCTGGAAGATGTCAGAGTGAAGTATGCGATATTCCAAGAGGAGGCTGCATTGGTCATGGCTGACCTGCAGAGGGAGAAGGTACTCATTTAATCAGGCAGAACATCTACCTCCACTGT
This sequence comes from Brienomyrus brachyistius, assembly GCF_023856365.1. Lineage (NCBI taxonomy): Eukaryota > Metazoa > Chordata > Actinopteri > Osteoglossiformes > Mormyridae > Brienomyrus > Brienomyrus brachyistius. Next base: position 7,811,109 of record NC_064535.1, on the reverse strand, counting down.
CAGTAGACGGAAACCATCGCATCAACCCAACGGCAAGTTCTATTGGCTAATCAGTTTCTCTTAGTCTTTCGTTGAATCTCTTTGAAATTTTGCAGGACGACTTACTGTCACAAATAGAAGAAAGAGGAAAGAGTTACGAGAAGGTGAGCTTATTAAATGATCTCATTTTAACAGTAAAACAAACACATAATTTAGCGGGACTTTATGGTATGACCTGAAACTCTGTGAGGGTTGTCAGCATGCAGTGCTGGGTTTTGTCCTGCAGGTGGCGATGGAGAACATGGACCTAAAGGTGAAGATGGATGCTCTCCTAGGCAAGGTGGGCCCAGGTGGCCCCCCAGACCCCCGCAGCCCCCACAGGCTGACCACTAGCACCGAGTTGGTGGTTCTCTCACACCATGTATCTCATTGCTACTCAAAGACCCAGTACCCAGGCAGGTCACTTAGGTTGTTACGTCCTGTTTGAATAGCGTTCGCCTACTAGGATGATTGTAATTTAATGACAGTGTTGGGAAGGTTACTTTTGAAATGTAATAGGCTACAGATTACTATTACCCTGTTAAAAATGCAATTAGTAATGTAATGAGTTTGATTACTTCATTAAAGTAATAATAATGATACGCAACTTAAAACATTTTACTTTTCTAACAAGTGATTTAAACTGGGCAGTAAAGCTAAGTCCCAACGGCTTTGTTAACCCACGTTGTCTTGTCAACATTTTGATTTTCAATTACATATCTCGGTAATTTGTAATGAATTACCTTTATTTTGTAATTTCGTTACATGATGTCGTTACATGTAACTTGTTACTCTCCAACACTGCCTGTAATTGTTCTGTCTAGCAAATATTTTTGAATTGTCTTGGACTCGGCGAAATCCGGAAAATGCTATTATTTGTTTGGTTCCTTTGCCAACAGATTACTGCATCCAAAGCGCAGCCGGAATCGCAGACGAAAACACGGTAACGAGCGATTCTGATGGCAACCCGCTGGCCACAAAGGAGATCTTCAGGCAGCTGTGAGTGCCTTGTTTATAATACCAGCTGACAAACTGAATCCGATCGTTACGAAGAGCCCGGCTCTCTCATTTCTCACTGCCACACTACTTCCCCTGCTAATTTATTTTTCCACAATCACAAATTTTACTTTTAATAACAGTGCTACAAAACACAAAGCAGGCTTCTCCTAGGGTGCCTGGCAGCACTACAGAGATGTATGCAAAATTAAACCAATGAGTAAGCAGATGTATAAAGCAGTGATTCCCCACCGGCTCCTCGGGGATCCCATCCGGTCCAGGTTTTTGCTCCCTCCCAGCTCCCTGTAATGTGTGCTGTCTGCAGGCCCCTGAAGGTCCCTACATTGGAAAACATTGATATGAAGAACTGTTCAGTATCTGATGCAGAAATGGCTTGCAGGGCTCTGTTTGAGGTTGCTTGTTCTCCTCATAGTCAGGTGGGTTAATTCCCAGTTCGACCCACAGACAGTCCATGTTTTTGCTCCCTACCAGGAGGAAAAACATGGAGCGACCGTGGGTCCCCGGGGTCTGGATTGGGAGATACTGGTCTAAACATATGCAGTTAAGGTGGACTGGTATCCCTTAGTACAAACCAGGGGTGATTGTAGAATTTGACACTTGGGTGGATTCAGCCCCCTGGAAAAATATGAATCGCCCTCCTCCAGGTCTCCCATGGGGTCCCCATGATAAAACCTAAATGTAAGCACAAAGACGAATCACTAATGATAATTTTTCAGGGTAGCTGAGGCAAAAAATAAATATGGTATTGAACCGCCCATGGTACAACAGTGCATGGTGTGTGAGTGTGCCCTGCGATGGGCTGGCCCCCCATCCTGGGTTGTTCCCTGCCTCGTGCCCATTGCTTCCGGGATCAGCTCCGGACCCCCCCATGACCCAGTAGGATAAGCGGTTTGGAAAATGGATGGATGTATGGATGGTACAACAGTGTGTGTGTGTGGGGTTGTGTGTGCATGCATGGATTAAAATGTCCCCCACGATGTGATTAAAAACCTGTTGATTTGACGTTGCGGGAACTGTTTTTCAGATCCCCAGGAAGATTTGTGAATTCAATAAAAAAAAAAAAAACTAAAAATGCCAGGAGTCTCATATTTAGTTTGGTTACTTGTGGTTAAGGTTAAGGCTGGGTGGGGGTTCAGGTCATGATGGGATTAGTTTTCCCCATAGAAATGAATGGAGAGTCCCCACAAAGATATAATTACATACACTCTGATATCCCTAAGAAAATGTCACCTTGGGCCTCCTTCAGGGCCAGGAAAACAGCCCCCCCGGCGATGGCCCTGTATATGCGTCCTGCTGGGAGCTGTCGTCATATCCAGCTCGCTCCGCTGCCTCACTCTCTCTCTTGCCTCCCTACCTCTGACTTCAGGCTCTCCGGGACCCTGCATCACAGGAAATTGAATGGAGTTCCACTCTCTGTACCCATTTAATACTGCTCTGCACTAATGTGTTTTACACCGGCACTCCATCTCTGCTTTCCGTTGCATGTGGCAGACGCCGGGAGCACAGCCTCCTCCGGGACGTGATGCTCATCCTGTACCGGCGCCGCTGGTTTGTGGACGACGCCGTGCCGTATGTTCGCAGGACCCTGAGAAAGTGTGGGGCCAAACTTGGCCCCCCGGACTGATACAGAACCAAAAAGAGGGAAACGGAGAGAAGAGCTGAATCTTACGTCTGTCTTGACAGATCCTGGGAAGCATTTCTGATTTACAAAGGAATGTTAATTATGGATCAGTAATCCAGTTTTTATTGCTCCATTAAACTTTGTCATTAACATTCATGGTGTACAATGTGCCGGATATGACCAATTCGAACAGTTGTCTAAAATAGACCTGTGTGCTGTTTTAATTTACTTGAACACCCAATATTTTCCCTTGTGTATTTCCCAGCATTCCTTGGGGGACAGAAAGCGGGTGGGTCTCGTAAGATGGTCTCCCAGCAGCACAGCACCTTCAACACCACAAAACCTGCTGGTACCTATTAATGCTGCATGCTGCAGAATAAGCTTGTACAGTCATACATGCTAATCAATTTCCCCCCCCCACTGTACTCATCCAGCTGGATATTTTCCCCCCTGGACACTGAAGAGCCTGCAGCACCCTGTCCTTCCTACTCTCTTAGTTACACCTTCCTGTTATTTTAATAGGGCAATTAAATCAGGGGAACAGACAGAGAGAAGAACGGGGCCCTGTGATCTTAAATTTAAACTCTGGTACCTAAAATCCGAGTTACTCCAATAACCCAGTGATCACGCTTCGTAGTTCAGGTCACAGGTAGCTATGGAGCTGGGGAAAATGGTCACGCAGTTCAGGCTAAGTGCCTTATTAGAATCAGCCACTAGGTGTCACTCTTATCCTTGACTTCCATGGGCAAAGTCATTCATGATGTTTACCTACTGTATATAGTTACCTGTTTTGCCTCCAGTGTGACAGGGTTCATAATATTGTACCTGCTCCATTCCAAGACAAAATGATCCAAATATTTACATTGTACAGCGGGATGCTTTATGCATGTAAAATGACCCGGCCGCTGACTTATGGATGAATGTATTGGTGCAGGATTATATTTCCATGGGGCAGGTTGAATTTACTGCTGTATTATAGCTCACTGGGGTAAACCTTTCATAGCTGAGGTGAGCTTTTGTGACCGAGCCCCAGGCCATGCAAGCATGATCCGGAGAAGAATGTCCAGTCTGACGTTTGTGTATCTTTCGTGGCACCGGTCCGCCAAACGTAAGATTATTGTGTGATGTGAAATCGTAACCATTTCCAAATGCAGTCGTCACACTGCAAGCCCGAAATCACAATTCCTCTGCCGTTTGGCCAAACGATGGTGCAAAGGGGGAGAGGAAGCCAGTCCTGCAGATGTCTGACTGTTAAGTGATTCACTGGGATCCTGGACTCTTTCTCCTTCTCTCTGTCCTCCGTGAAGACGATCATCCTCCCCCTCCACTCCACCACATTCTAACCTGTCGCTGTCATCAGGATTCCCATATATGGCTACATCGGAGATGGGGGGGGGGGGCAAGGGAAATTAACAAGACCGGCATTCACATATTAAAAGGCCCAAATAATGCAGGATGAAAATGAACTTCTCAGAATGTTAGTGTGTGAAAATTAATGCTGAAACATTAGACAAGGAATACAAACGGCAGGAGCGCTAACAGGCAAAATAAAAGCCGGCACACAGTATGTATCTCTTGTTTCAACATGTTCATTTTTAGGCAAATACGCTTTTCAAATGAGCCCTCAAGAGATCCGTGCAAAAGGGATCCTAGGTCTCCTTCAGTTTGAAGTATGGGTGTGGCTCTGTGACTTAGGACTCGGAAGGTTGTTGGGTCAAGTCCTATTCCTGGCAGAGTAACCGTGTCATTGCTGGGCCCTTGGGCAAAGCCCTTAAGCCCGAAGACTGCCCCAGGGGTGCTGGAAAAATGACTGACCCTGCGGTCTGGCCCCAAACTTCACTTTCTCAGTGTCAATCCCATAGGAGAGCAAGATGGTTTGTGTAAAAACGAAAAGTATTCCTATGTATGTGTACAAATGGGAATTAAAAGGATCTGCTGTATACCATAATGTTTAATCTTTCAGGGGCAGTTATGCCAGGCAGCTCTGTCGCCATGCACCGTGATCATGTGACTTGAACATCCACTAATCACAGCACTGCTCTCACGGTTGACTAATGCGAAAATATTGAGTAATTACTAAATCACACACACAAATGTGAGTGGGCTACCGGGGTGGTGTCTGGCTTTGAGGATTAGGGCACCGAGCACATCGTCACCCATTCAAAGCTCGTGGTGGGCAGAGCGATTGTACCATTGGTCCCCTGAGCAAAGCCCTTAACTCTCAGTTACTCCAGAGACTGGCTCAGCCTTGCTCTCTGATCCTCAAGCACTTTTGACTTGTTCCTCTTTGTCTCCCTTTACGTTAAATCAAGCAATTATCAACAGCCATGGTAATCCCCTATGCAGTGGGATTTTAAGCCGTGGGTAATAAAAGTAAATTGGTTCCTGTTAACTGAAAGAATTCGGAAGTGACCAATCACTAACCACCAGCTAGGTAAACAAAACGGAAAATATCCATTTTCACCTGCTTGTGCTCAAGGTGTCCTCCAACGTGTTACAAGGCCCTTATTACGTCCTCCTGTTACAAGGCCCTTATTCATGCACTAAGCAGGAGGTTGGGAGGGAACCCTAATGCAGGAAAAGCATGCAATCCATGCAACGAGCCACCATGCAATCACGCATTTCTCAACGCTATGAATTATCTCTGTTCCAACCATCCATGAATCGTTACTTTTAACAGTGTCCTGGTTTGCATTGCACTAGGTGGCGGGTGAGTTTGGAGAGGTCGAGGTCCTCGTCAGTTCTGGGGCCTGCCTGCAGATGTAGTGTAAATACAGGAGACGTTTCTGATCTGAGGCCAAAAAACGCAGAATCAAAGCCAGAACAGACACATACCTCTGGCTCAGCAGTATCCATCAATAGCGTATTGCTGGGGGAGACATAAATATTTGCCCAAGCTAATGAAATTTCTCAAGTTGCATATGAACGAATGCCACCAAACACAATAATATTTTTGCTTTTTTTCCCCTGCCTATATCCTTCTTTTTCTCTCTTTTTACCTCCAAACGTTGCCTGTGCACTGTGACCAGTTACACTAAATCGATCAGGTAGCAGCCCGGTGACAACATGCAAGTGTGACGGGCAAACGGGCCCCCAGAGTACAGCCCCGAAATGGACGATGCGGGAAACAATGTTGAGATGCTGAGTAGAGACGGGTCTGCAGCTCCGCTAAGCGCTAATCTCCCTCGGCCCTGAGGAAGCATGCAGGTAATGTTATTTATGTTTTAGGAACTATAGCAGCTTGGATTGAAAAATGATTAGCAGACAGGAAGCAGCGGGTAATTATTAAAGGCACAATGTCGCAGTGGGCCTGCATTCATAGTGGGGTACCACATGGTTCAATTTTGGGACCACTATTGTTCCTAATTTACATGATAATTTACAAATGATATTGACCCCAATATATACAGTAAACTGGTTACATCTGCAGATCACACCAAGGTGAGTGGTGTAGCAGATGCTGAGCTAACGGCACAGAGACTACAGCAGGGTCTTGATTTAATTAGTGATTGGGCTGATCCCTAGCAGATGAAATTTAATGTAGATAAATGTATGGTAATGCATGCTGGGAGCAGAAATATAAAGTACAGATATTTTATGGGTTCCACTGAAATAAAGGTAGCTGGTTATGAGAAAGACCTCAGTGTGCATGTTGATGTTTCCATGTCCCACTCTCGCCAGTTTGGGGAAGTAATTAAACAGGCCAGTAGGATGTTGGGTTACATCTCTAGGTGTGTGGAGTTTAAGTCAAGGGTTACACAATTCCTTGGTAAGATTACACAATTCCTTGGTAAGACCCCCACCTAGAATACTGTCTGAAGATCTGGTCACCTTACCTTAAAAAGGACATTGCTGCCTTAGAAAGGGTGCAACACAGGGCTACGAGAATGATTCCTGTTCTTATGAGAAGAGGTTAGCTGAGCTGTATCTGTTCAGCCTCGAGCAAAGGAGACTAAGTGGGGACATGATCCAGATATATAAGATTCTAACAGGTCTGGATGCTGTTCAACGAAATAGTTACTTCAATATAAGCTCAAATACAAGAACTCGTGACCGTAGATGGAAATTAGAAGGAGAACATTTTAAACTGGATCTGAGAAAGCACTTCTTTACACAGCGAGTACGGAATAGTCTTCCTGTTAGTGTAGAACAAGCTAAAACCTTGGGTTCCTTTAAGTCACGGCTAGATAAGAGTTTAACAACTCTGAGCTATTAGTTTAGTTCTCCCGAACTCTTATGTTCTGCTGTAAACACACACCATAATGACGCAGAGCTGACGTTCGGAGGTCACCCCAATGGACCTGTTCTTGCTCAGATTTATACTTTATAAGACTTGTACTTGCACTGGTGCTCCAATCCACCAGCTGCAAGTCTCTGGTAGCTGTCAGCGCATCTGACACACGCAGCCTTCCCCCTCCTGGTTCCCACCAGCCCGCCACCTACACCCCACCGTCGCTGCTCCTTCGGCCTCGCGTGCGTCTGATCTCCAGCTGCCCTTTGTCTCGCCGCCGCCGTGACAGGTGGTGTGTGGCAGAGCAGCGACACAGCAGTACCAGCAGGACCGTGACGGGACAGGAGAGGGACGGTGTTTGGCCTGTGATGTCATAAGGCAGATGCATTATTAAATGCGAGGGAGTTGCATTTCAAAGAACTGTTGTTGTGGTTTTTCTCGGATGTCTATTTGATTCCGTCTCCCATGTAACTGTAATCCTTGGCCTATTACCTATCATTTTATTCTGCAAAATAGCTCATCACACGCCATTCTCCTCACATAAAGTCTGATCTCCTCATGATTCATTGCCATTTAGTGGTAATATATAATTAGTATATAATCAAGGATATAGTCCCATTAAGTACAATTTAACATGTCATGTGAAAAAAATCTTTACTCACAAAGATTGCAGTTATCTACTCAAATACTAAAAATGCCATTAATCCAAGAAAAATAATATGCTGCCTTGACTGTTAACAAAGCGATTTCTTTTACGCTAATTTGTGGACAGATTTGATGCCAGAATCGATAATCATCGATGCCCAGTCCGTGTTCAAATGAAATTAAAACAAATGTCTGCATGGATAAAAAAGCACTGAAAACCAGAAGCAAAATGAGATGGTGTCACCACAGTGACCTGATATAGAGGAAGGTAGATGATTACAGGCTAACCCTGGTTCTGCTGGCAGGAGGCTACGCTGAGCGGCTGGACACAAGAACAAAGTGAAGGAGGAGGCACTGGGAACGACCAGGAACCAGTCAGGGAAAGAGGGGACGCGACTTTCTAATGCCAGCGATGAGATTAATCCGACAGTTTCTCATGAATTGTAGGAGGATATCAAGTGACCTTCAAAAGGAATAGGAAACGGTAAGTGCAGGTGTGAGGTGCACTGCTAGGACAGTTCTTATGAGGCTCCTAGAAGCAGGACTGAGGTCCATTAAAGCAAGGAAGAAGTTCTTCATTAATGAGAGGCAGGGACGTGTGCATATATATATATATATATATATAGGGGCGGCATGGTGGCGCAGTGGTTAGCACTGTTGCCTCACACCTCTGGTACCTGGGTTCGAATCTCCGCCTGGGTCACATGTGTGTGGAGTTTGCATGTTCTCCCCATGTCGTCGTGGGGTTTCCTCCGGGTACTCCGGTTTCCCCCCACAGTCCAAAAACATGCTGAGGCTAATTGGATTTGCTAAATTGCCCATAGGTGTGTATGTGTGAGTGAATGGTGTGTGAGTGTGCCCTGCGATGGGCTGGCCCCCCATCCTGGGTTGTTCCCAGCCTCGTGCCCATTGCTTCCGGGATAGGCTCCGGACCCCCCGTGACCCAATAGGATAAGCGGTTTGGAAAATGGATGGATGGATATATATATATATATATATATTTTTTTTTTTTTTTTTTCACAGATATATATATATATATATATATATATATATATATATATATATATATATAATTCACAGACACACACCCAAAAATTGAGAAATGAGTGAAATAAAAAATTGTGCTGTGGTCTCTTACATTTTTTTTCCAGAGCTGTAGTTTTTAAGTTAGTTGGGACCGTCTGCAAGAACGCTGACATGAAAAAGAATTTCGAGGAAAGTTAAGAGAAAATACATTTTGCATCTGGTCTTTATGCTGACAGACACATGGCCATTAAACCATTCGACATGGGTTAACAATGACTTGGGTGTGAAATTCTGCAGCGAGCTCCTAGACCTCAGCTTCCTTTGTATGACAGAGAAAAGCGTGGTTGAGCTGCGAGTTAAGGCACAGTTATGACAGACAGAAGGGTTTGCTTACGTGAAACGGAGCTGAATTATGGCCATGTTTTTTGGCGGTACCTCAGTCCTGTTGGACGCATTGCTGCTGGCGAGATGGCCTGTGCAGGGAGTGTGCTCAGTGCTGAGGAAGTTCAAGGTGTTCTAGGAAACCCCCCGCTGGCAGTGCTTGAGTCACGGGTTCAACGGTTCTGATTTGTCTTAATAGTGTCTCTCCAGTTCACTTAACTCACCAAAGACAACTGCTTCCATTAAATTATATTGCTTTTTCCACACTGTGGATTTTTACCACTTACTGGTAATTGTCAGTTTGACCCTTGCCATTGCATTTCAACTGTAGCACACTAGTGGGAGCTAAATCTCTAACCAGCACAAGGGCCTCTGTATCCGGTACAGGAAATCGTCAAGGTATGACAGCGTTTGGGGTCAAACAATACCCCAGTCCAGTTCTGGTGGTAGCAGCACTGCAGCTTAGTTTGAGTTGCAAATCTACTCAGACACCATAACAGTGTTGCTTCTTGCTCTATTCCATGTGTCCATCACTGATTTACCCGTTGCCATCTGGTGACATGCTGTGCAGCTCACGTTTCACATCTCTGAAAGGAAGGACGACCTTCGTTCTGGACTCGCTCCGTCGCATTGTCTGTCGCCACGCCCGTCCCTGATCCCTTCTGCAGCCACGTCACATTTGCACCTGCGATTCCTCAGCATCTCACTACCCCAGACGCACACGCTTTGCTATCAATCCTACTTACACTCGTACCTGGCCATGCACTGGAAGCTCAGCCTAGCTGCCCTTATGCCTAGTTGACCCCTTGACAGCTGGAGGTTTGCTATGACCTATTTGCCTCACTTGTACGTCACTTTAGACAAAACTTTGCCGAATTTGTAAATGGAAATTTAAGCATCTGAGGCAGCAGTGGAGAGGTCAAGAATTGAGAGACTGGCCTGCCATTTCTGGCTTGGGGGAGACAAATAATGAGTCATATGTTTACTTGTGTGCAGTCAATAACCGCACCCGGTCTGGGTTTATTTATTACTGGATGCTGCATGAATGTCAGGCACCTCTGCATGTTGAGTGCAGTGCTCACAGTCCTTGCTAAGAACCTGAAAATACAGGAGGAGATGTGTGTTAAGCGAGCCCCGCCCCCTCGCTGGCACGCTGATGTGCAGAAGACTGTAAACCTCGGCTGGGGTGGCACGTCACCCCGAAAGATCACATCTTTGCGGTGGTCATGTTTGCTTATTCAAATTCTCCAGGGGAAGATAAGTATATAAATAAAATAAGTATAAATAACCAGCCCTTCCCCATGTAACTGTTTACATGGTCGATGGGCAAATTTAATAAACACTAGTTTCAGCAAGATAATAACCGCCTGTTCATATCCCCATCAGATTGTAAACTATGATAGTAAAGATTATTGGAAACATACTGGCGAGATCCTGAAACACAACTCTCGCGTTCCTTTTGTGGCTTCCCCAGGCTGCTCGGAATCTTCCAAAAGATCCTTCCGGCACTCAGGAGATTTTAATCTCAACTACTTCCACCTAATTGCATTGCTCTCATTCGTCATTTTTTTTTGCTCCTGGAAATTACAAGCTGCGGCCTGTTTATCAGCAGACTATGGTCAGACAAATCCAGACCTGGCTCAAAACTAAAATATGACCCGTGTTGGCGGAATGAGGAAATTTTCAAAATGGAGTTATTATTATTTTTAGATTCTCCTTTTTAAAACCTTCAAAATGATGTATGGTTTGTTGGAATCGGACAATAAATGACCGAGTTACATCCGTTAGAAGTCAGCAAAGTTGGAAAAGTCAATTTTGAGAAAAATCAGTTTAAAGTTTTCTGAATGTTCCAAATAAAAACACCATAGCAACCCTACCCTTAAGGTGCTTGTAACAACACAAAAATTACAACATTACAACGCCCGGCTAGCAACAAGCCACTTTTGTGCACATCAACAGGGCTTTATAAAATCGAGTTCTATTGGTTCAGAGTGATGTCATTGGAAATTCTATGCAAATTTTTTGAAGCTACTCGCTTCACGGTGATACCAAACAATTGGTGGGGCAATTCCCAATCATGCCACTAGTGGGTGGAGAAAAACACGGATTTTCTAAGAAAATTTAGGATAAAGGACTAATTTCTGAAGACAAAGCCCATACAAAACATTCAAATTATGATGGTTCAAGGTGTTTATTTGCTGTTTTGATTATTTGGATCGATAGACGATAACTTAATGGACTCATTTTTGGGAAAATCTCAATTTCGACGAAAATTAACTTTCTTTGACATTTTTGACTCTAGCTCACAATTAGCCTGTGCGCATTCCGACTCATTTTCCCAGCACGGGTCACATATATATTCAGTATTTCATCTCATATAACCGCAGTGTGAATTCTGACACATTGCCAATCGTCAGATTATCACTGGTTCGCTATGTACATCTGAAGAACACTAATATTATTGGCAGTATAATGTTCACAAAGGCCTCCAAATCAGTACTTGTGACGGCCTGTGGGGTCAAACACTGGCTCAGTTCAGTTCCTGCGGTAAAACCACACCTGTTTGGTGTATTGTTAACCAAGATTGCATAAGACTGTGTCCAGAATCCTGGCTCGCCTTGTTATTCAAAATGCCAGGGCAGTTTTGTTCCATTGTTCCATTCTGGGCACTCTGGAAGTGGCAGGTCAGGTCATCATACATTGCAATGCATAACAACATGATGTGTGTTTCGCAAAAGTGGCACGTATTGTGATAAAGCTACAATCCGATCTTTTTCCTCTGCTGTCAAAGGCTTTGCTCATTACAACATAATTTACAAACACAGGCATCGATTGTAACCAACAATCGAACCTCAGAAACAAGGAGCACATGAAACATAGCAAAAAAACTTTTGAAAGACCCACTGTTGCATAAGTTGGAGATCTATATTACGCAGCGTTAAGTGCTTCTGATGAAACCTTCATGCTTGTCTTCACCAGTTATGGTTTTCTAATGAAGGGATTATGGTTTATCACAATCCTTCATTTACCTAATAATTGGTGGCCCGTTGTTGCCACATCGTGCTGTTTTCTCGAGAACATTTGTGGAGGTGGCCAGCGAGGACGAGCTGGGGGAGACAAATTGGAAGGAATCAGTGGTGATCTCAAAAGCCTCCTCAGAAGACAGCTCAGCTTGTAATACTTCCAGGAAAGTGTTACTGCATGTCTGCATGGTGAAGAAGCGGATGTCACGCGATACTGTTTTATATTTATCGATAGATGGATGAGGATGTGGGCAGCAGAGATGTGTGTGTGAATAAGTGTTTGAGGGGGTGTGGCTAAGTCTGAGAGATGTTCGAGGCCACACCCATAATTAAAAATGGCGGTTAGTGGGACATAAAAAGAGCATGCAAGTCTTTGCTAATCATCAAAAAGACTCACAGACACTGACTCACGCAAGGCAGTAATTTTCAGATGAGTGTGTTTGCTGAGATAATGTGTGTTTGTGTCTATTTTCCTGCATCAAGGCTGGTTTTCACCAGTCCGGTTTTGTCCCTTGAGATTATTCTGCTGCAAGTCCAGGACTTACCCAGATGTTGTTGTCGACCTTCTGGTATCTTACAATGTTAACCATTATCTATTTGCTGACATGATTCATTTAGAGATTCCCAGGTTTATGAATCATCATATTGCCTGGACCTACAGTCAGATGCATAGTTCAAAATGCCATCCACTTTGGATTTGAAGACATGTCAGGTTATTTTGTTGCACACCCAGGTCCCTAGATCATTGAAAGACTATCTACCACCTTATAATGATAATGGTAGAGTTTTCATTCATCTGGATTTCCACTGGAGTTTTTGTATTTAACGATACAAGGGTATGAAGGCCTGCTTGGGAAAGGGGAGGTCACTTGTCTTGACCTCTCCCAAGCCTACAAGCACCTGTCCTGGTGGATGGAAAAGAATGGGGAGGGGGGATCAGTTGATGAGCTAATGTTCTTTTCTGCCTGTAGGGGGGTCATTTCCATAATCATCTTCCTTATGTGAGCCCATGGAAAACGGATCCCAGGAGAGCACAACCAATAAGGAGTAAGATCATAGGCTGCAGGCCTTGCAGGCTTGTAAAAGTTGCACAGGACTTTCAGTCTTTGCAGACTTGAATAATTTTGCCTAAGGCTGAGAGAATCTGGGTGAGTAAAATAGCAGGATGGAGATCCTGAGATATCGCAGCTCAGAAGATGCACACGGGAACTACGGCAGCTAAACCAGCATAGATTTTTCTCAATGATTATTGTGCCTGTTTTTTGCGCTCGGTGTACTTCACATGGTGCAGGGGGGGGGAGGGGTGTAATAGTAGAGATTCTGTTCTCTATTTTGTTGTGGTCTGCTGCAGCCCACTCAGCCACCACTCAAACCAATTTCACAGAGCGTCATGTCTTCCTGACTCAAGATCTCACCCTTGATTCAGTGTTCATGGGCCGACCCTCAGATCTGCCAGCTGCAGAGCACGCACAGTTGAGGTCGCCATGACGACAATGAGGCGGACGCTTCATTTTCCAGTGCGGATTGAGGGCTCGAGAAGATTCGTGTGAAAGTAATGGCTAATAGCAGGTAGCAAGAAGGCTATAATTTGAGGAAAGTCAACAAACCTCCTGGGGAAGCAGCGAATAACTCATCTCACGACGTACTGCTTCAGATATTTTGTTGAGTATTTATTCTGGATGGAAGTAACTTGTTTGGATAATGGATTTATGAAACAGCTCAAGCATCGAAGTGGAAATTTGCAGAGCGTGGGTCCAAACCTGAGTTAAGCGTCCGGAGCTTATTTGAGGTCATTTTTATTATGATTTGATAAGACCGTAAATATTGATTGTTCTTGAAAGGCACGCAAAATATCCAAGTTATCCAAAGTTTTTTTTTTCCAATTTATTTAGTCAGAGGATCACAAGTCCCAGTGCTCCAAGAAATTCCTGTAGACCCGAGTTGGTGTTGAATCCAAAGTGTGTTTAGGTACAAGTAAAGTTCCAACGATTAATGTTACATGTAGCCATTGCAGTGTGGCACTGCAACTTGGAACTCTTCCTCTCTTTATTTCCCAGATACCTTTGGTGCTGCTCATGAGCATGGAACCAAGAGCGCCCCCCAGTGGGCCAAAGCATCTGCTCAGTCCTACAGTTACATCTACAGTGTGCAACAACAGGAGCCTTGGTTTTCACCTGTTGACTTGTTTTACTGTAGATGCTGCTTGTGGAGTGTTTACCCAAATAGCATGATGAGTTTAGGATAGCGTGTGTGTGAGTAATTCTAATAATATGTGAAGTATGTCCTTCCTGTTCCCTAATGATGAATGGTACCAGTCGTGAATGGAATCCATTTCCTGGGATGGCTGTGACTTGTGGGCTCGTAAATTTCTGTGGGTTCCTTTTAACGTATTTCTGGAATGTTCTGGAGATCTGTGACATGACCTCAGGGTTTCACACTTGGCATTAGGCCCTCCCTGCTTGGCACTAGTATCCATTTCCGGTACTGGTTAATGTGGGTCTACTGGGACTCTTAGTGCTTATGCTGTGTTCCATTTACTTCGGAGGTTTGGACTCGGAATTGGGAATGTCTTCATACACAAGTTAACAGCGTTCCAGTACAGCAAGTTGGCAAGCCATTTAGCGATACCAGTGACCCGATTCAAAAAGCGAGAGTTCTTGTTGAGCCAGATAACTTGTCGAATTTAATTTACCCCAGTTTAAATGACCTTCATCTTCGTTCATTTACCCAGACTACCTTAAATCTGACAAGTTATCCAGCTAAGCAAGAAATCCTGCTTTCTGAAACAGGCCCCAGTTCTAGCCAGGTTAATTGTTAGCCATTGCTAGCAATATCAGTTGATAACAACACATTACGCAGTGTTTTGCACAGTAACGCAAGGCAATTATGTCTCCTTGGGGGGTCGGTACACTCTAGGTGAGCTTGTGTTCCTACATAACAGCACAATAACATGAAGCAGATCATTTCTGTTTCTCTACAGGATGAGGTTTGGAAATCCCCTAGAAGTATAAAAATTTGCACAAACACGCATACACACACACACATGCACACACACAGGTGTTTCTAAGCTGACTGGTGGATAAAAATTTGAACATGGGCTCATTTCAGAACACTTCCAGGGCGAAATGCGACCGTTGACGTGACCGGCAGGTTCGCAAAGATTGGTTGCCAGTGCATCGGCAGTGTCCCTCTCCGTGCTGTAATGTTCTAACGTTGGCACCTAGCTTCTCTGTTCCCCTACGCATGGGCACAGCACGGCGGAATCGAAACACACGATATCCCTTTCCTCTCAAACAGGAAGCAAAGGCAAACTCAGGGGGTGTTTTTTATGAATCATTTACAACCTTGGAATTTCCTTTTCCCTCCTGTTTCTGCACGGCTTTGGTCGCAGGAGGGGAGGCTAAACACGTGGTTCTGTGCACCAGGGAAGTTGCAATGTAGTAAAATTACGGGTTTGAAATTGGTTCCCCCCCCACCCCGCACATGTTTGCTACCAATCAGACAGCCGGTTAAATTAAGAGTGTGAACTCTGCTTGAAATTTGCTCCCGATCCCTGGTCAATGAAATATAGCTCCCCCAGGCATGCTGACATCCCATGATCCCTCCTTATCTCTAACCCCTTCCATCCTACTGACACAGCCATATATGCATTATGCGCTAGTGTCAGACTCCAGCAAAGCAGAAACTGCGACTTCATCGCAGCGGAAACCAAACGGGAACCGGATCTGAGCTGATGATTAGCGATCATCTCCTAACTGTCACTGGTGTCTTCGGTGTTATCACCATTAATGCTCACCTGTGATGCTTAAATTTGCTTTCTCGCTTGCCAGCTATTACAAGTCACAACTTCCGTTAGTGTAAACTCTACTCCAAGGTCAAGTTGGTAGGCTCCAGTATGACATTGTATGCCAGTTAAAGAGCAATAAATCTAACGTGTCATTGTTTCGAGTCCCTGGATAGGCCAAGATACCTAACCTGGTTTGCTGCAGTAAAATCTTTGTGTGCGAATACAGAATAACGCATTACTCTTTTGGTAAAAACTCCAGATGAGCTGGTAATGTGTAAATAAAGCCATGCGCTGTACAGTACACATTTATGAGAAAGTCACAAAATGTTTCACAGACAACTTTTTTAGGTGATTTCAGTGTAAAAAAGGATTTCTAATACAAAGAAAACATTCAAATACCACCCAAGGTGATAGGCGTCAGTACAGGTCATGAAGGGTCACGAATGCACGTGTGAGATATCAGCCGATCGGAAGTCCTTGGTCGATAAGCCAGCTTGCATTTTGACTGAGGAGTTATGCTCTTGTGTTGTAACCTGTATGAAGAAATTGAAGTGTTTTACGGTTGAGTAAGGGAGAATTGCACAACAATTCCATCCAGTAAAGAGTCAGATAACTGTCCTACTGGGATTTTTGTTTTACTTTTATATACACGTGAGCGATGTTCCATCCGGGGGCGGCACGGTGGTGCAGTGGTTAGCACTGTTGCCTCACACCTCTGGGACCCGGGTTCGAGTCTCTGCCTGGGTCACATGTGTGTGGAGTTTGCATGTTCTCCCCATGTCGTCGTGGGGTTTCCTCCGGGTACTCTGGTTTCCCCCCACAGTCCAAAAACATGCTGAGGCTAATTGGAGTCGCTAAATTGCCCATAGGTGTGCATGTGTGAGTGACTGGTGTGTGAGTGTACCCTGCGATGGGCTGGCCCCCCATCCTGGGTTGTTCCCTGCCTCGTGCCCATTGCTTCCGGGATAGGCTCCGGACCCCCCGCGACCCAATAGGATAAGCGGTTTGGAAAATGGATGGATGGATGATGCTCCATCCTTCTCCATTATCACAGCACATGGAGGAAGGCAGGCTGAAGGAAAGCTGTACAAATGATGGAATCAAATTATGGAGTCTCCGGTTTCCCCCCACGGTCCATAAACATGCTGAGGCTAATTGGAGTTGTTAAATTGCCCGTAGGTGTGCATGTGTGAGTGACTGGTGTGTGAGTGTGCCCTGCGATGGGCTGGCCCCCCATCCTGGGCTGTTCCCTGCCTCGTGCCCATTGCTTCCGGGATAGGCTCTGGACCCCCCGCGACCCAGTAGGATAAGCGGTTTGGAAAATGGATGGATGGAAGGACGTCTGTCAGTGTTTGCATGCTATCAGAATGTCTTTGAAGGGCCTCATTTTTCTTTCCAATCTAACGCTGAGTGCTTTGTATAATCCAATCTTACCTCTGCCTACAACATTAACATCGATCGATACGACAAAGATTATTGAACATAAGAATCTTTCCTCATTACAAGTCATTAATTATCAATGAATGCAGATTACAGTCCTTCATCTTGGGTTATTTTCCTGTCAAAAGTGTAGAGGTCTCTTGAGGTCACAGTAAAAAACAAAAAAAAAATCCCCCTGATATCTTAATCTATGACCTTTTCACTGGATAACATTGAAACCTGGATGTAATGCCTTTAAAAAGGTATCCCTAACTTTAAATAGTAAATATTTTAACATTTTTAGAATTTATTTTTGAAAAGTTCTAATTTGTGATTCGGTATGTTGGTCCACGTGTCTGTATTTTGTAATTAAATGGATTTAATAAAATGCAACACATAATCGATATAGTGCCGGAGTGACATCCACTCCTGAGCTGTGTTGACACATTCGGCCATTTTTTGTTTAGTTTTTTTTTTTATTCACGGACATTTAACCACAATGACTTTGCCTGCGAGCTGCAGTATAAAGGACACCATGGGGCTCCAAGGGGGGGTTTCCTGTTGCTCAACGAGGGCCGATTGCTGTGGTTTTGTGCTTTAAATGGAAGGAAGGGCGGCTCTTTCCTCCCCTGCCTTCATGTACCTTCTCAGGACACCTTCCTCCCTCCTCTTGCTTCCCAGTGAATTTGTCGAGCTTGTTGCCACGGTGACCTTGACTCGAAACGGCAAACAATAGGGCAGCTTAACAAAGACGGCCAAAATACCCAGTTTTGCTCCTCCCTAATTAAAGTGCCATATCCGTTCTTCTGTTACAGGTTCTCACTGGGTGAAGGGAAATGATGCAGTCTGCACACAGAGTGCCAAAAGTAGATATGAGTAATAGGTAGAGCCCCATCATAAGCAATGCAGTGAATTGGGAGGCCCCCGTCGCTCTGTAACTCTTCATACTTGTCAATCTTTTGCTTCTGTTTTGGAAATGGAGCATTGTTTCCAGTATAAACAAGCAGGTGCTGTGACATATGCAGCGGGCCACAGACCGCCATTAAACGGCAGGGGTGTTCAGGTGCAGAGCTGCAGCAATTTTCAGGAACAGCTCGGGGGGGGGGGGGGGGGGGGTTTACAACCCTACCTGTTTTATGTCCGTTTGGGTTCATCTGTTTTGTAGGGTGGAGCTATCAGGCATGTGCGGGTAGTTTATGGGATCAGCCTGCTGAGACACTGGGTGAGGTCGGAACTGGGAACTGGGAATGACGTCACGCACGAGTTAACAGTGTTCCAGTACAGATAGCCGACAAGCCATTTAGCGGGACTTGGGACCCAGTTCAAAAAGCAGGATGTCTTTCTTAGCTGGGTAACTTGCCAGGTTTAATTTATTCCAGTTTAAATGGGCTTTATCTTTGTTTATTTACATTTAGCCCAGACTACCTTAAATCCGACAAGCTGTCTGTTTAAGCAAGAAATCCTGCTTAATGAAATGGGCCCCAGGTTTAGCCCGGTTAATTGTCTACTGTTGTTAGCAATGTCAGTGGATAACAGCATGTTCTGCGGCATCTTTCGTTGTAGCACGTGCACAGATCGCAGTTGGACAGTACTGTAAGATGTAAGTGCTAGTAAACAGTATAAAACTACAGCTTTATCTTCTGTTGATAAAGGACGCAGCCATCCTGGATTCTGAGGTTGGGGTTGTGAAGATTACTCGGACTTCACAAGCTGGATTTCCGACTTCAGGGGGCGTTCCAGTTGAAATTTCGGACTAGGAACTCCGAATTTACGAATTCAAATGGAACACAGCAATAATATGCGTACTTGACTGTACTTGTGTGCTTCTGTACCCATTACATCATCTTCCACTGCTGAAGACCTGTTCCGATACTAAAAACAGAAGTACAGAGTATGTTAAAAATCCCTGGATGTCGTTCTTGCCCCCCCCCCCCAAATATCACGGATACATTGGTTGCATCCTCGCCAAACAAAAACAATTCCATAATTCATTGCACCTCAAGTTCGTTCTTGGAAGGCAAGTTAGCGGGTCCGGTCTTGCCAAGGCAACAAGTACGATCTTTGGGTTCGTTGTAATGAGATAAACCCCATCTGGCATGACACTCACGCTATCAGACTCTCACGCTCATGTAAGAAATCTTACAGCAAATGTATATTATTGCATTATAACCCTAAAATTACCAAAGCGTTGGGGCAGAGTGCAAACCCTGCAGACTGTTTGCAAAGTAATAAATCTGTCATATAAACGTGCAGCCTCGCGCCCATTACTTCTGGGATAGGCTCCGGACCCCCGCGGCCCAGTAGGATAAGTGGTTTGGAAAATGGATGGATGGATGGATATATACATGCAAATATGTGTGCAGATTTGTCTCGAATTGAAAATCTCACACCAGCCAGCCGACCAAAGTTGGCAACCCTGGTAGCATAATTTGTATTTCTGTCGTTATTTCTACATGTTTTATTCTTGCGTTTGTTTTTCATCTTCCACTTAGATTTACTTTAATAAATAATTTTCTTAATTGCATCTGCATAAATTGTCTCCAAATGATGTTTCCTCACAAAACAAGACTGGTGGGTGTAATGGGGGGGGGGGGGGGGGGTCACCATAGGATCATTCTGCTGACGGGGGGAGGGGGTGATGCCTGAGGAGAGCAGTCTGCTCTTTGGGGGCTGCCCTATGACTCATAAGCGCAATAGACATAGAGGCCAGTTTCATTATTACAGTTTGACTGAATTGGTGTTTGGGAGGGGGAGGGCTTTGGTGTTTTACTTGCTCGTTTCTTAGAGTATGCAGGATGGGCACCCCCCTGGGGCAGGAACAGTACAGCCAAAAAGCTAGACTGATCACAGGCCCGGTTTTAATCAGGTTAATCTAAGACCATGTCTGAGAAATATGCTTTTAATAGAGATTTTCATTCAAAACATTCTTTTCAACATTTTAAGCAAGATCACTGGGCAGCCCAGGAGATCTGAGCTCTCACATAACTTTTACCAAGGTCTCAGACCTTAATTAGCTTGTTAGGGCCATGACTTGGTCATAATCGATGTTAGGAAAGGCCAGGCGATGCAAATTTCAAAGCTTTTCAAAGTACTCTGATTCCTCAAGCCGTCTCTATAAGAAGGCTGTACGAAGGTAGCAGAGTATTTCTCAGTTGGTGACATAATTAAGAAATGGCAGTTAACATGAACAGTGGATGCTGAGGTCTGGAAGAGCTAGAGGACTTTCCAAGAGAACTGCTCATAGGGTTGCTAGAAAGGCAAATGAAAACCCC
Organism: Brienomyrus brachyistius; assembly: GCF_023856365.1. Taxonomy (NCBI): domain Eukaryota; kingdom Metazoa; phylum Chordata; class Actinopteri; order Osteoglossiformes; family Mormyridae; genus Brienomyrus; species Brienomyrus brachyistius. The sequence continues at coordinate 7,790,669 of NC_064535.1, read as the reverse complement.
TGTTTTCAGCGTCAGAAGATTGCAAGTGAAATTCTGAACAAGTCTGATGTTTTGGAAACGACCTGTGGACTGAGGAAGTTAACGGTATCTTTGGAGAAATGAAGAGAACACCTCTCCAACTGTTACGCCTGGGGGAGGATCGATCATGCTTTGGGCTTGTGTTGCAGCCAGGGGCACGGGGAACATTTCACTGCTAGAGGGAAGAATGGATTCAATCAAATACCAGCATTTTCTAGAAGCAAACATCACACCATCTGTAAAAAAGCTGAAGAATATAGGATGGCATCTCCAATAAGATGATGATCCTAAAGGCACCTCAGAATGCACAGTGGGCCACCTCTAGAGGTGCAAGGCCACGAATGACCTTCAGTCGCTGGACCTAAACATCATCAAAAATCTGTGGGTAGACCTCAGAAGAGCGGAGCATGCAGGACGGCCCAGGAATCTCCCAGGGCGGCTTTTTACAAGGAGCAATGGATGAAAATCCCCAGACATCTGGAAGGCTCTTAGCTGACTTCTCGGCAAAGGACGTGTCGCTCCTTACTGATCACGCGGGATATGCACACTTTGGCTTCAGGCCATTTCCCTCTCTCTTATTTTGAAACTGTAAAAGATAATAAAATAATAAATAAAAATAATGCATAAAATTGCAGAAATGTGTCGTGTAATTTTGTTCCTTTTGGAAATCCAGTCATCTTTTACATGCTTTGCTACTCAAATTTACAGAATTTACTCAAATTTACTCAGATACAGAAATTTTTATTAGCCTGAACTTTTGCATGCCACTGTATGTATGAATGTATTGCATAGTATGTAGTTATACGTAGATTTGGTGCATTGGTCTCGTAACTCATTACTGTGAGTTACATTAGTGTATTTAATGAATTAATTTCAATTTTTTTTGAGGAAAAAAATCTACGAAATTCTGTAGACCAACTGATACCTTTTACTCCAAAAAATGAATCAAGTCAATTTAATGTTTAATGCTAGTACTACATCAGTCCACGAGAGTAGGAATTTTGTCACTATTTCAAAGCCTTAACTGTTTAAAAAAAAAATGTTCCTGCTGCTATTTTTGGAAAGGGATTTATTTGTGTAAAACTGAAGTCGATTTTTATAAACATTTATTATAGTAACTGGAAAAGGGGTTTTCTTTTGGTTCTGATGAAAACTGAATAGAAATTGGAACCATGAGGTCGAAGAACGTGAACAAATGCAGAAACATTTAAACAACGTTAACTATATCGGGAAAATGGTATGTATCTTGTTTTGGGGTAAAGATCTGAGAACTGAATCATTACAAATAATCCAAATCACAGACTGGGGCGAAGCATCTCTGAAACAACAAGGCTGCTGGGGCGCTCATGGTCAGCCATGGTGAGTACCTGCTGAGAGGGATCCGGGGAAACACCACAATCTGCCAGCAGGGCGTGGAGCGGCAAAGATTTGTGATACAAGATGTCAGCAAAGATGGGGCGGCATGGTGGTGCAGTGGTTAGCACTGTTGCCTCACACCTCTGGGACCCGGGTTTGAGTCTCTGCCTGGGTCACATGTGTGCAGAGTTTGCATGTTCTCCCCATGTCATCGAGCAGTTTGGAAAATGGATGGATGGATGTCAGCAAAGGCTGTCTTATCTGTTATAAACCAAGAGAAGGACACAAACCACAGCAAACGCCCATGACGGTCTGGGAGAGAGGTGTCACGGTGCGTTGATCCCTGGGTCGCCTTGCATAGCTGTAGGTCAGTCAGACTGCCCAAGCTCACCGAATGTCAGCAAGCATTTAAAGCTCTGTTTACACTTGGTTTTCTGTCTTGGGTGATCGGATCAGAGGCAGACTGCCGAGACACGTGTCCAAGGTAACTAGCTGACAACTTGTGCTCAGATTTCATTACTACCCCGTGCAGTAATTGTATCATCTATGTCGGGGGTGAATCAGGATAAATTAGCATTTACAATATAGAAGCTTTGCGGTCAAACACGTCCTGAGTGGTTTGAATGATCGGATCACAGTGCATCTTGGTAATTGTTTGCCCTCGTATTTAGACCTGCCCACTTGCGATCCGATCGCCCAAGACGCAAGTATACACAGGGTCTAATAAATCACAGACCTTGATATGTGCTGTCTTTGCAAGATAATCAACAGTATTTGTGTCATGTGGGGGATGGTCATAATGTTTTGCCTCTTTGGTATGATCCTAATGTTTTGATTTTTAGCAAAATGGTTTGAAAGAGGGTCATTGGTTGTTTATTGAATGCTTTTCCAAACTAAACTAAAACAACTAAGTTGTTTTCAGCAAAAAGTGTTCTGATAATGTTTAATGGTCAGTTCCCTGTACAGTTATTAGGTTTAGAGGCATTAACTACCCACTCTGTTTACTTATACTTGGTACATTATGGAAATAGTTTTAATCAAAACTGTTTTTTTTATTATTATTAATTGATTTCTTTTTCTGGGCTAATCAGTCGCTTGAATATGTGGGGTGTGTAATTGCAGGGTAGATGCCTTTTCCGCTATGGAACAAAATGCAAATCCCATTTAATTTTAACATAGTGGAATTAAAACATAATTAAACCCTAAGTCCTAAGTCACTAATAATTGTTTGCGAAAGATTTCAATAAATTGTGCTTCAAAATAGCTCTGCCTCAATTTTTCTTTTAAAATGTGACCTTTTACTTCAAAATTTGTTTTGTTTAAAAATTTCCCCCAATGTATTTTTGAAAGTCATGGATATCGGCTCTGGCTTATTAAGACACACCCAAAAAAATGGGTCCAATCTCTTGAGGTGCTGCTTCAAAGCACCATTGATCGACACTGTTAATTACTGCGAAACATGAAAATGCACGAATGTACAGCTTGGAGAGAAACAGGCCTCAGAGCAACAGCTCAGTGGATCCATGAGCTTTACATGGCTGTACGTCATGAGCAGGTTACTGTGCGCAAAGCCTGAGAAACACCACTCTGGGTCTGTGTGCAGGTTCAGCATCATCATAGCAAACACCCAGACTCCAGCTGCTTTTTGTAGTAGTGATATAATTTCTTATCGAAGGCAGTGGGAGATCGTTAAGTTTGTTGATGCGGGAATGCTGGTCGTATATTAAGCTTATTATTAAGACATGGATTATTATGTTTAGAAAACATATATCCCAACCGCACCAGAACTGACCAGTCTGCTTCACCCAGTCCTCAGACTGGCCTTTATGTCATTATCCATAAACGCCAAAGTGGTCTGTTATCTTTGCAAAGGACATAACGATGATGAAGGAGGCTTTTAATGGGCGCGTCCTTTCCATTTGTATTCTCCATTGGCCTTTACATTATTAATTATTGTTTCGCTTTGGGCCTCTGCTCTTCCCAAATGTCGCTCAATACGCCAGCCTGCTTTCATGGATTGTCAGATTTCAATAGGACACTAACAGACAATGAAGGTGACCAGTCAGACATCCAGATGTTGACCTCCCTACCGTAACAAAATACGTGACCGGTGCTGACATCACGGAATATACTTCGGTGGCAACAGTGAGAGCATCACTGTGTATAATTCCCGTCTCCCGGCAACGGAGCCGGCAACCTATTGAATTCTACTGGCACGTGAGACAACATGTGTGGTTGTTAGGCATTCGCCCAAGAGGCCCAGGTCTCCAGGACATTTCTATTCAGCATCCTTTTGTCACCGCGAGCTGCGATGTTATCTGAGCTGCAGTGGGCAGACATGCAAAACACCCTATTCCTACTGGCCAGACACATCCGTTTATAAATGACAAAACCTGAATGCTGAAAGATTCTGCTATTCCATAAGAATTAACTCATATTTGTTACAAATGATTATGTCGATCCGTGCACAAATAAATCATTGCGTAAATTACAGTTACATATTAATTTAATGGGGGCAGGGACTGATAGGCTCTCAGCTTTATCTGTTTCTAGTGTTTGTTATTGTAATTAGTGCTATTGTTCTTGTCACTGTGTTATATATGTCATCTAGTCTTAAAGGGCACAAAGACACACACAAGTGCCCAATCTGTCTCCCTGTCTTTTTGTCACCTTAATTGTACAAGAGTGTGCACTTGCCAGAAGGGACCCCACTTAATCAGGACTGAGGCCCCACTAGTAGCGGGGGTAGGGTAAGCAAGACGGCGGTCCTCCAAGGACAGTCACATGTCCCTAAGATGCACACCATCTTCTGCAGCCTCCAATATGCAGAACATGCCGAGTGCCAAGTAATCATATTAACAGAAACCTGCTGTTACCTGCAGTTCAATTCATTATATATATACATATATATACATATACATGTAATTCTTTATTGAAAAGATAGTTCAGTTGTAGCAAATCAACAGCCTAATTGAGAGCCCTGTGTCCTTCTCACAATCATCTTTTTTTAACAAACAATATGTATCCAGTAAAATTTTCAATAACTATTTTACATTCAGTTCATTTTTATATAGCGCCTTTCACAGCATAGTCATTATAAGATGCTTTACATGGGTGTGTATTTTAATACATTACTGCAACATTTATACAGTATAACACAAAAACAGGGTAAAGGGAAGGCAGAAAGAAAGAATAAAGAAAGAATGTCAGCTAACAATGGAGGAGAGAAACCAAAAACGTCCAAGTAGGGACAAGAAAAGCCTCTGGGGTTCCAAGGTCATCTGGCCGCCCACCTCCCCCCCTCCTGCACATCCAGGGCATGCTAAGATTACAATTACAATTAAATTCTAAAAGCACGGTGTAAACTGTGGTCGCGGCCAAAGCCCGCCGATGCTGACACATCACTGCTGTGACAAAAAGGTGGGTTAGGGGGACTTTGATGTGCATACAGAACATTCAGCATACAGGATACACTGAAAGTGAGAGTGGAAAAAAAGTTTCCTTTACAAAGAATGGTACACAGAGTGCCAACATGAATGTGAAATCACAGGGTAATTGTCAGGGAACTCCCTTTCCGACACTGAAAACCTTTAAAGACAGTGACTGGACCCTTTCAAAGAGCTTCCACGGTATCAAATCTCAGAAATTCCCTATCTGTTCTTTATAATCCTCCCCAATACTTCTGGTTCAAGTGGTGAATTCAGAGACATTGGAGTTTTTTAAGGAGTTATGACTAACCGGCCAAACCTCGGTATCGTATCTGCGTGTCATCTGTCAGACTGTCGTTTCACTGTAATACGCAGCCAATCAGGCAGGTGCTGTTTCTAATAATACTAACAAAAAGTTCCCTGTTTAGAATTTTTTACCAGATTTAAACCAATTATGAAAATTCTACAGCAGGTACCAAGAATAGAACAAAGGACCGTCAGATCGTTGGTGGGATACGTCGTCAGCTGGAGAATTTTGTGACTGTACTATTCCATTACATTTCAAACAATCCAGTTGGTCATGTTCTAAGGACAGTTTAGCTTTAGATGCACCAAACGGTATTACAGGGCGTACAATTGCAATCTTATAATGCTCTAATCCTTTTTTACTGGCAATTCATACTTCGGGAATGAGAATCCTTCAATACACGCCTTCTTCAGGCAGGAAAGCATTTGTAGCAAATCAACATTCAACTGAATTACTCATGGGTCGCAGTTTACGGTACTACACGTTCTGTGCTCAAATTCTCTTTGGTGCTTCGTTTATGTTTAATATCTTGAGTACAGACCGTAAGGTCCCTACCAAAGGATCCTTATAGGACAGGATAGCATTACGAAACGATAAAACTCCATGGGTAGTATAAGTGAAAACGACACAGATACCCGCCCTTCCAAAAACTAAAATTTAGGCTCACGTCACACTTAGGAGGGGCGCTTTCCGCATCGCACGGCGAAGGGAGCAGAGCGGCGTAGGACGGTGTCGCCTTGGCTGTTTTCAAGCGGAATAATTGACCGAAACTCTCAAGGTATTTGACATTATTTATACTATAGACATTTCGAAGGCTTCTTATCACTGAACAGCGTCAGTTGCTATTCACGCACAGTTTCGTTGCTCTTTCAAACAAATATTAGGCTGTTTTTTGCGGATCCCTGGCTGAAAACGTATGTTTCAGTATAATTTGTTATTTCGGAGCGGAGAGATACAAAGTCTGCTTTCTGCTGTGTAAAGAGACGATACAAGACGTAGCATAAAAACTTTCGACGTTTAGAGGTGTAACTAAGGAGCGATAGGCACCTGGACTTTTCAATATATTAGGAAATTAATATTTCCCTTAAAAAGTCATATATGGAGCCAATTAAGGGAATAATGTTAGGGGAAGTATTGCCATTTGAAGTTTTTTTTTACGATTTATATCTATATATCTATATATATCTATATATATATATATATATATATATATATATATATATATATATATATATATATATATATATATATATGCTAATCGATGTTTTCACTGTAGCCGATTGAATTATTTAAGTGATTTCAGGATAATTCGTACCATTTAAAATGAAAAAAGACAGGACATTGTAAGCTTCGACTAAATGCAACACAGAAAATAATTAGAAGATCTGATTGTCTATCGGGTTGTAATTTAAAGCCTTAGCAAGTGAAACCATTTAAAATATACCTGTTTCTTTTTTCTTAAAGCTTTCTGGTGGTGAATAAATCAAGGATACTGAAAAATCGATTCTTTCAGAGTGAAGGTTTCATTTTGAGTATCTATTCTGAAATTAATATATCTTTTTTTTTTAACTTGGTAGCCTGACTTAAATAGCCAGAAGTCGAATTTCGTTATCGAGATTTGATAATCAGTGGTATCGCTCATCCATAAACCAGAATTAGGGCTGCACGTGAATGATTGTTCATTAATACCGTAAGGCGCTATAATGGATGTTACAAAGTATTTTGGTCACGATGCTTATTTTTTCTAAACTGCGGTCAAACGAATATGCCCGCAAAATAATTCATGAGTTTCTGAGGTTTTAAAAGTCAGTTCTTTAAAAGCATTAAATAGGCTACCTTGCTCGTGCCATGGTGGACACTCCCCTGCGTGAACTAGTAGGCTAGCAGAACCGAGGGATGCGTTTATTGCCTGGGTGTATAAGATGTGTTTTAAGCGTTTAGAAAACTTTTTACCAAATGGTATTCTGACGACAGAAGTAAGTTTGCCTGGAAAATCAAGTTTATCTAAACATTCAGATTTAAATATATTTACAGGACAACCTTGTGATCTACACGGGATGGATGGATGGATGGTTGGTTGAATGGATAGACGAATATTTATTGAGCATCGCGGTCTGAAATTGTTTCAAATATATGCTACAAATGACTGATTGTATTGACCGGATAACTAGACATGAGTGTTATGCATTCAAAAAATCTTAGTAAACGAGGTGGTTCATCTCGTGCCTTGGATCGAGATTATGTATGGAACCAACATAAATCTGTAGATAAAAGCACGAAGTGTTTCAGAACGGTTCAGAAAGGCCTCTGCAGAACGGTTGCCATCGGGTGTTGCTCCATGCTCCGATGTCTGGCAGGTTTTATCCGGAACGTGACGTCATAGGCCTCCTGCCTGAAGTCACGCTCTGTCGCCCCCCAGGCGCCCGCATCTCGCGTGAGACGCCCTCCGAGTTTCTGACAGTCATCTGATGCCCTGTTCCTACAGCCGACTTAGAGATGGCAACTTTTTTTTATCATTATAAAATTTGGAACCTTCCAATTCTTAGTCCGCTCCTTATGGTTAATACCAGTCTAACCATTGTGGCTGTCAGGTATTATGACTGTGTTATTGCCATAACATGATTTAGTGCTTTATGCTTTCGACTGAACAGGTTTTGCTCCAGGTGGAGTAGATTGTGGGGCGTGAGGGCATCCTGGCCCCATCAGGACGGTGAAATATGTCATGTTGAAGGCCTCTCTTTGGGCTTTTAACTCGCTTTAAACATTGGTATCAGACATTTAACTGCTGAAATTCATGCTGGACATCATTCTAAATCTCTTCACGGTTGCACAAGCCACAAAAAAATGTCGCTCAGTCATGCTAAACCCGCTTGAGTCTGCAGTGACTCTTTCTGCATCCTTCGTAACTATTACCCGCATGGTTTAGCAGTGTTGATTCACAGGTCAGTCATATCTTCCAAACAGGAAGGGAAGTGAAATGTGGGGGTTCCTCGAACACTTTAAACCCCATTATTCGGGGTTAGAGTTTGTCCTGTCGTGATCACTGCAGCCAGCTTCCTCTTTCAACATTAACCCCATCTAATAGGAGCTTTCTCAGATCCTTTTGCCATGCAGTGCTGAGCGTGTCAGGTTACCAAACTCTGGCTACTCATTCCTTTAATTTACGCCGCTTTAATTTTTTCTTCTGCCATAGCCCGAGGACATTTTGGCCAGAAAAGCAGGAGATCTGGAATGTCCAATAACGAGGAGTTGTTGTCAGAAATCTCCACTGAGTGCCACAGATTTCTTAGGGCTTAGCACTGTTAGCCTTAGCACCCAGTGGTGTACCTTACCGCCCAGCACTGAACCATTATAGAAGGTGGTGGAGATTATTCCTACCAAGGGTAATATTTACATGAAATTGCTGTCAGTTGCTCTGCCTCGGCTCCCCTTAGTTTACCTTAGATTAATGAACCATGCCAAACTTTTTGTTCCAAAATCCCAGTCACACAATGCCTCCCCCCCCCCCCCCCCCGTCACGGGTTTTATGCAAACAAAAAAGTCATGTGACAGCAGTCTCTTAGACAGATGTATCATTGCAGCATGTCTGTTAATGTGGCTGTTTGCAGCTGCTCCCCCACCCCCAATCAGTTGGCAAGCAGTGAATCAAGTCTGTTGATCACCTGTCAGTCTTCAAACAATTGCACTGCCTTTGTCCTGCCATACAGTCAACTTTTAGTTTGTACCAAACCTACTCAAAATGTACAAGCTTCCTGTCTAAGGAAGAAAAAAAAAAACTCAACTGACAGGCTGTTTTCTGGGAATCGGAATGTGATACACTGAGAGGTTGAGACTTCCATCCCATCTTCTGACTCATATTGCCTCGTGCTGGATATTTTATGAAGTTTCGTGTCGACTATCGATGGGTGAAATTAGAAAAGCAGAAATGTAAGCCCGAGGTTAATTAACAGTTACTTTAACAGCTTAGCTGTGTCTGGGCAGTCTGGCCCAGGCCTCCTGGTTTCCAAAATCACAAATGGAGAAAGAGGTATCAGACTGCCCAGCTAAATATGCTGTTTCTGTGTTTGTACTTGGTTGGCGAAGCCTATCACTCACCAGGGATGAAAGGGAAAACTTTTACACAGTTTAGACAGTTTTATGCATGCTTTGGCGTCCACGGGGGCTAACAGTTAGGCACATCCACCAGTAATGGGGGGATGCTGTGTAAAGAAGTGCTTTCTCAAATCCACTTTAAAAGGTTCTCCCAGCGAGAAATTATATTTTTTATTTTACTCGCACAGTTACAGTTTATGACGAGATATCGTTCATCCTGCATTATACCAGTAATATTTAAGCACCAATGATATTTTGTAATTGAGAAGGAAGCTTGTGTGGGGGGAAATCATAATTTTGGGAAAAAAAATATTGTTTATGGTGTTCCGGTCTATTGAACATTTTAGGCGATTTTTCCCATTTGTGCATTCAGAATGTTCCTTACCATGCAACGCCTGAAGTAAACCAGGAAAAACAAATATTAAGAGGTATTCCTCGGACGTATCAGTTTTCTCGGTCCTGCCCACGAGCCTGGATTGGGGCCAACGTAGCTCGTAAACTGAAATGTTTGACACCCCTAAATTAGAAAGATAAAGAAAAAGTATATCTGGTTCACATTTGAAGTGATTCACTTGAAGCTCAAGGTTCAAGTTTTATTGTCCCATTTGTTCTGAGGAATACGGTAAAATGATGCCACTTTTGCAGGGGAGGGGACAGGTGCATGGGGGACAATAGGGCAAACAGCAGCGCAGTGAGAGGCAAAAGAGGCAGGAAGTGGAACCATTCGTGGATGCCGCGATCGGGGAAGGATATGCAGATAACCACAGACCGAACACATGTGACTGAGCACACATGGGGTGGCTGACTGGAATGCACCCAAACCCACAGCATCCAGCCGGCTTTCCTGGACTTTCTGAAAGCTGACATTCCTTCCCGGCTTTGCCAGACCTCCACACTCTGATCTCGTCGGGGAGCTCAGAGGGCCCAGACATGTTTAATCCTCTGCTGCTAATCTGCAGACTCAATCATGTTTCCCAGCTTTGAAGCTTTTTTTTTCACTTTTTTGTTTTTCCTGGGGGGGTGGTCTATCCAGAAGCCTATCGGGGCCTCTCCCTGAACGCCCCCCCTCCCATCCACAGCACGACAAAGCTTTTTTGGTAAAAATATTTTTCACTGCCACCCAATCCTTCAGTTGTGAGTCAGCCCACAAATTACCGTAATAAGCCCCCCCCCCACCCATAAGCACCATAACAGACTAGCATCTAACTTAAGCTGGATGTGGATACTGCTGCCTTTACTGCTGTTCTCTCCTTTATGGTGGGTATGGTGTTCTGAAAATGTAAACAAAGCCAGACACCCACCTGAGCCTTCTGTTTGCCACTGGTGCCCCTGACGTTATCTCTATCTCCCCGCAGGTTGCTGTTGCCCCCCCCAGGCGATTAGGATGGGGTAAAGTTCTGGTGGAACGGAACTGGGAGGTCTGCTAGTACAGCATTGCTGGCCGGTGTCGTATTTACAGCCAGTAGGTAAGGAGCAGGTTCCGGGTTCTACACATTGGACACCATTTCGCATTTGACTGAGTATGAATGGAACATCTGTTTATATATATATGAAGGTTCACACAAACCTGTTTTTTTTGTTGTTATCAAAAACTGTCCTGTGGGTCGCTGGCTCATTTTCTCTTCTCATTTGTTTAGTAGTTTCAGCGTAGCTTGCAGCCCTGGTCCAGTTACAGCAAACCAAACAGTACCTTCTCAAAGAGAGCTTTGATATATCACCCTTCAGGCGTATTTACAAACTCGAAGCTTGCTTCATTATCTCATGCTGCCAAAAACAGACGGACTCTCCCCGCCCCTCAGCTACGCTTCACTCTGATTGGCCAGTAGGTTAAGCATACCCGAGAACTGGAGCTTTGAAGCTTGTTTAGAACTTATTTTTATCGTCTTCCCTGAATAACACTCGAGGTTTTGTTTTGTATATATATGTAATATATCTCTTATCTTTTTCTTTACGGACTGCAGTGTTACTGCTTCCACCACCAGTGACATAGTTACATAAGTCATGTCGATTTTGTTGTATTTGTTTTATTTATTTTTCCTATCATGTAAAATTGGCTTGTAGGTTTACTTTTCATGATACACAGGGCAGTAATTGGCGTCATGAGGTAGCTGGAAATGGGGGAGTGCGATGAAGGTTTCACACAGCCACTTATTCATCTGAAAACGCCACTTTGGCCACTTAAGGTAGCCATTTGTGTAATATTAATCCTGCGCACGTTACTCCTTTTGTGCTCACTACTGCCATCATGAGGCTAGACATCATGTAACACAACTGTCTTGTTAGGCCTTAAAGGGGCAGTGCCCCCAAAGTCAAAAAAACTTATTTTTCAGATATGCCGCAACGCTATTCATCCATCCAGATTGTTGTGGTGGTGGTTGCCTAGTTTTGGATCACTTTGTGTGTGTGTGTGTGTGTGTGTGTGTCCCGATAGCGTGATCAGATGTAAACGTGTTAGCTTAGTAGTGATAGGTCAGCTAGAAGTGTCATCAGATTAATTCATTATTTCTACTTATTATTGCTAGTTAACAGTATTATTACAGCACTATTAACTAAGATAGTATTGTTGCTATTTGTTATTGTTGGTAGCTGAGGCTAACGATACTGCCAGTTAACATTAGCGCTCAGCCGAGGAGAACACCATTGATGTTCACATCCGGTCACATTGTCAGGAGCACGAACACCCCGGAGCCCACGTCTGCACAGTGATACGGTTGGTGTGTGGAACTCGGTAGAAAGAAAATAGTTCCTACATTGAACGGCTCACTACAAATTCTGTGGATTATCTTGAGTAACTCTGTCATGATTTCCAGTAATAGACATCGCTGCAGAAGTTTTCTGATGTACAGTATATTTGGTGCTTTAATAACCACATAAAGAATGCCATTCAATCTCATTATATTAGCCAGAAGACCGATATCCCTCCGCCGATATTTCCTAAACTAGGCAACTCTCACCACAACAATCTAGATGGATAAATAGCCCTACTGAAAATTCTTTGTTTTTTTTTTCTTTTTATCCTTTATTGCAGGGACCTCACAATACGTGTCTCAAAGTGCGTGTCGTTGCTCACTGATTAATCGATTGGATTCCACAGAGAATAACAGATCAAATGAGAGGTGGCGAAATTTGCTGCCCCCCAGCCAGATGATATATGACTTTGATAGATGATATGATGATATATGATGTTATATGACTTTGAGACCCCTACCATTAACCTCTCTGTCGTTACTCAGGTCGTGAGAGGAGACACCATGCAGTGCTGCACGCTGAGGCTCCTGGGTCTGATGCTGATGTTAAACGTGTTCATCTTCGTCATGGTCAGCGTGTCGCGGAACAGCGGCCAGGACAAGAAAAGTCCGGCCAAGCTGCTCGTGCCCAACGAGAAGTTCTGGGGGCCAGCTGTGCCCAGCGGGGCCTACTGGAACCAGGAGCAACGGAAGCTGGATGACTCCCACAACCCCATCCTGCTGGTGGATAATTCTTCCGGCAACACTCTGCACGACTCAGTCAACAACACCACCTCCTTAGCACCATGTGCCCCAGACCTAAGCGTAGCTACGAAGATAAAAGACTACAACTCCCTACCGCAACGCTTCAAGGACTTCTTGATGTACATGAAATGTAGGTTGTACCCCATGGTAGTGGATCAGCCACATATATGCAAAGATAAGCCTTTCTTGTTGCTGGCAATTAAGTCTCTGGCACCCCACTTCGACCGGCGACAGGCAATCAGGGAATCCTGGGGGCGAGCAGGCCAAATGGTCAACTGTACAGTTGCCACAGTGTTTCTCCTGGGTAATGCCACTGAGGTGGACTACTTCCCTCAACTCTCAGACATCCTGATGTATGAGAGTTCTCAGCACAAGGACCTCCTGATTTGGGACTACAGGGACTCCTTCTTCAACCTGACCGTCAAGGAGGTGCTCTTTCTGGACTGGTTCGGACGGCGTTGCCCTGAGGCGAGATTCGTCTTCAAGGGGGACGACGACGTCTTCGTCAACACCCCTCGCGTCCTTAACTTCCTCAACACCTTGACCCCGGCCCGCGCCAAAGACCTATTTGTCGGCGACGTGATTTTGAACGCTGGCCCACACCGAGACAAGAAGGTCAAGTACTACATCCCCGAGAGCATGTTTGTGGGGCCGTATCCACCGTACGCTGGGGGCGGGGGATTCCTCTACTCAGGGGACGTGGCGCTACGCCTGCGCAACATTTCCGGCTTGGTGTCCCTTTACCCCATCGATGATGTTTACACCGGCATGTGCCTCCGCAAGCTGGGCCTGTCTCCTATGAAACACCAGGGCTTTAAGACCTTCGACATTCAGGAGAAGTACCGATCCAACCCCTGTGCCTACCAAAGCCTAATGCTGGTGCATAGCAGGACTCCACAGCAGATGATCCAGATCTGGAAATGGCTTAGGGACCCAAAGCTGACCTGTCAGTGAATATCAGCATATCACCATGTTGCCTGCTTTTGTTTAGCCTGTGAGTGTTTGGCAGATATTGGCAGCTTTTATTATGATGATCATCATCACAATGGTAGTTCTCGTACTAAAATTTTAATTATGGATATAACGATAATTAGCACTTAAAATTATTATTTATTAGGACAGCTGTGGTCCTTTCCATTGTAAGCTGCGCTAAAAGTGACCTTAATTTTTTTGTCTAGAGTTTAATCCTACTGTATGATCCGCGTGAACACTTCAGAACAGGCCTTTTGAAGTGTTATTACTTGACATTTAAAGAACTTATGAGAGAACAGAGACGTATACGTATGCGGGTCATGTATTGACCTGGGATTTCCATACAGAATGGGTTAGATTTGGAATATGTAACCTTCCCCACTGGTGCCTTGTCTGGCACAGGTCAGTCCATGGATTCTGAATCATCGATTTCACCCCAGGAACAGGAACTAACCCCCATTTCACTTGCTGCAAGTTTCAGTGAATAATTTCCTCCAGTCCTGTTCTGAAAAAATGCCTCAGGGTAATTCTCTTGTTTTTTTCTATCCGACCATTAAAATAGTTCACATCTGATGCACATCTAAGGCGTTTTATAATGTTTTTATTCAGCGCCTGTTTTAATGCAACGCCGGCTTTCACCCGAACCCCTCTTGAGCTGACGAGATGCTTTAACAGAACATCAGTATTAACCACCCGTCTCCACATTGCCAAGTTACACTGTGGATGGAGATGCCATTTAAATCCATTTGGAACGAGAATGAATTAAGGACTCATTAGGCCGTGGCGCCTACATAGATGCAGGGCTGCCGTTTCAGAAAATTTCCTGGCTTCCAATTTAAAAAGTCGTGTGTTTGAGGTAATTGGCCTATGAATGTATCTCTGTATACTACATACATTTTCTGTTTCAGATTCCATAAAAGGAAATGCTGTTTTAGTATGCTGTGCCGTTTTAGAAAAATATCAATGTATATTGTGTGCGCACGTATGATGATTGTATGCATGGTGCCTCAGCAGTTTTCATTGCACTGTGGTGACTACTCCTGCTGTTTGCTCAAACGTTGAAAGCTTATTGGATCTGCACTTGGGGGGAGGTTGGGATTGGCCAAAACCTGCTGGACAGGTCCAAAGTCACTTTAGTAATGGACATAGTAACATTGTAGCATCTGCTGGAGGGAAAAAAACTGATGTTGTGATTTTGTGTTAGTCACTACATTTTCTTTTGCACAGAGTAAAATTAATTCTGTTCTGTAAGAAGTTCTGTCTGGCTAACCGTCCATCTGTGATGTACTTTGTTGTTGTTGGACCAATGAGTTATGAATAAGAGATTCCCAAAGACCTTAATTATAATCACGTTGCTGTTTTTTTTTTTTTTTTTTTTGTTATTTATCTTTTCTTTTTTGGATTTTGTTTTCACACGAAAAGGAGTTTGGGCTCCTTTCCCACCTGCTCTTTGTCATGAATGTTCATTGTACTTGGGCTTCTCAGCTTTCTACCCAGAGTTGTTCTTGTGGTGAACACATTAGCGCCTGCACTTTTAGGATTCCTCCACCATTTCCACTCTGAATTATGAAAACATTCCTTTACAAAGTGCCTGCCGTTTGTGTGACTGTTTACGCTTGGTTTTAAAATGTGCTTTGGCCGATCGGATCACAGATCGACACATCGATGTTTACATGTGGGGCTGTCATACCTCTCCAAGGTGTCCAGTGTACGACGTGTTTTCAGACTCCATTCCTGTCTATCTCACTTCAGCAGACTTCCAATTTCGTCGTGCACACTCATCGTGACATCTTTGCTGGGGACGCATCAGGACGCTATAAGGTTTACACTACAAAAAATGTAGTCACATGTGCCCCAGACCACCTTGGCGAATGATTTGAGTAATTGGATCACGATGTGTCTTGGTGCTCATTTACTCGTGTATTTAGCACTGCCTACTTATGATCCGATCGCCCAAGACGCATATTTAAATAAAGTGTAAACAGGGCGCGTGTCTCCATTACTGCCCCAGTATTGGCATTTTTTTGTACGTATTTAAGATGTGTGTGTTGCGTTTCGTTTTTATATTTTGGATTAATAAAAGTGTTTTACCATATGATTAGTTGTTCTCGTTATACTCAGCTGAATGCTCCACTTGGTTTAAACCAGTGTTTCCCACCCTGGTCCCCGAGGATAGACAAACAGTCCACATTTTTGCTCCCTTCCTGCTCAAGGTGGACCGTGTGCGGGTCCCAGAGGACCGGGTTGGGAAACACTGGTTTAGACAAATGCAATATTAAATTAGTAAATTACATACCAAGATAGGAACCACTTCATAACCACTTAAACTGTTATTTTTACATCTATGGTTGTCCTATTAGCTTCAACGCGTCTGGCCGTTCTCCTCTGACATCTCAATAACAAGGTGTTAAAGGCAGCAAAACTTTCGCTGGATTTTTTTTTATCACTCCGTTCTCTGTAAAATCTAGTCACGGTAGTATGTAAAAATCCCACAAGCGTGGCTGTTTCTGAGACGGTGTAACCACCAAGTCTGGCACCGACGATTATGCCACATTTAAAATCACACGCCACGTCTAGGCAAACGGTAAGTGAACTTCTCGACCCTGTCTGTGTGCCTTATATATCCAGGCGCAGCCAGATGATTAGCTGTTTGGAGAAGCAGACTGCTAGCGTTAATGCGGAGGTGTACCTAACGACGTGGCTGCTGAACGTGTAATTACCTCACTCTTACGCCTTGTGTTGGTGACCTCTATTGGACAGAAAAGGTAATGCATTTCGATTTCATTTTTAATTGTGAAACTGAATGCAAAAATGTTTCGCCGAGGAAGTTATTTAAACCTCGTGCCTGCTGTGCGTGCCCACATCCAGAAAGTTATCATTTGTCAGAAAATGTTCCCTTCATTGGATGTCCTGGTTTGATTTTGCTCTAGCGCTATTGCCCGAGAGTTGCCAGCAGGGGGTGCATTGGGATTACAGGACTGTGTCACATTGTAGTCACATGCCTCCATCATACCCCAGACCTCTCCCCTGTCCCCCCACCTGTAGCTCCTCTGAAACCCTGATATTATGGACCCCGGAATGAAGACAGCGTCTTTTAGAAGAGTGTTTACAATTAAGGGGAACACGTTAAATAAAATTTTTACGAGTTATGTGGGACATGTGTTTTATTGTGCTCAATAAAATTTTTAACAAGAGACTGAAACGTTCAGGTGTCTCTATCGTCCTGTAACAGTTGTTTGTTTTTTTATATGTATGTTTATCTTGGACTTTAATTTCCGTACATTTACATGTGTTGCCCCTTGTCTTGGTTTTTTTTTCGTGGTTCGTCACGTGGTTTGAAGGCCATGTGCCTTTTAATGCTGTTGTGAAAAGTGTCTGCCACCAGGGGGCGACCGCGATGCACAGCGTAACTGTGAAGCATTCTCCAGTTGTTGCAGGTTGTTGCTCATTATGACTCCAGCATCACCATCAACGTAGGCAGCACACAAACACTGGCTGTCGCAGTGCGGGGCAAAGTGATGGGGACCAGTCATTGTCAAAACTCAAGTCAAGTCAAGTGGGTTTTATCGTAATACCATCTACAGACAGGTACACAGTAGCATAAAATAATGCTCCCTGGATCACAGTGCAACACACAAAAAGTGAGTGACAAGCGAGGTCTTCCCAGCACTTTCACACCACTCCTCTCTAGCTGTTGGCTTTTTAAGGCTCTGAAATGTAAATGAAAGTCCTGGAATCTCATTCCGTAGGTGTCAGATTATGACAAATACTGTTGGAGTTCAGGGAGCCGGCCAAGAACCAAGCAGGACTGGTTTTAATAAGCCCTTCTCATTTATCTTTCTGTATCTTATTTCCCCTTGGATACTGGTTTCCATCAGTATTTTTCTTGTATTTAAAAACGCATGTGGTCAGGGCTACGTGGTAAACTGGTTGATTTATGGCTGATTTTGGGGAGCGGCATGGTTCGGGTGCCCGTTCTCCCGGCCAGACCCCTCCTGAAGAGGCATGAGGCTTCCTGCATTCCAAACACACGGACCACCTTGACGTGTGGACTCCGCTGCCCTCCCGCCTGCGCTCTGCCTGTAGCCCCTGCCCAGCGCCAAGGCAGAGCTGCCAGTGAATCAAATGAATAATGCAGCCATGCTATTAATAATAAGTTATAATAATGGTAAGTGTTGACTGAGTGAAAATCTCAGGTTAAAAGCAACACATTGTGGTTTCCAGCAAAAGAACCTATTTCTCATCCCTTTGGTATTTAGCAATAAAGCCAATAGCAGTTTGTTTTTTTTATCTGAAAGGATGACACACACACACACACACACACACACACACACACACGAAAGGTTCTCCACGTCTTTTCTTCACAGCATCCAGAAAGTCATTTCTGTAGAAAATCCCTCGAACCGCACTGACTTTGGTGCTGTGCATCTGCGTCCAGTCTTGTTTTTTGTTTTTCTGTTTTCCTTGGGAGGGGTGGTGTTTGGGGGTGAGAATGTCTCGCTAAAACAACAAGTAAAGAAGCCAGGCGGAGTGTTCCAGACTGATGGAGTGCAAACATACCCTGTTCCTGTTTTCCCCACGATTTGACTTGGCGGTGCCTCGCTGTACTCTGAAATTTCATTTGTGCAGATGGAGCATGTAGTGAATGACTGGGACTCTGCCTGGGGATGACTGGGACTGCCTGGGGATGACTGGGACTCTGCCTGGGGATGACTATGACTCTGCCTGGGGATGACTGGGACTCTGCCTGGGGATGACTGGGACTCTGCCTGGGGATGACTATGACTCTGCCTGGGGATGACTGGGACTCTGCCTGGGGATGATTGGGACTCTGCCTAGGGATGACTGGGACTGCCTGGGGATGACTGGGACTCTGCCTGGGGATGACTGGGACTCTGCCTGGGGATGATTGGGACTCTGCCTGGGGATGACTGGGACTCTGCCTGGGGATGACTATGACTCTGCCTGGGGATGACTGGGACTCTGCCTGGGGATGACTGGGACTCTGCCTGGGGATGACTATGACTCTGCCTGGGGATGACTGGGACTCTGCCTGGGGATGATTGGGACTCTGCCTAGGGATGACTGGGACTGCCTGGGGATGACTGGGACTCTGCCTGGGGATGATTGGGACTCTGCCTGGGGATGATTGAGACTCTGCATGAGGATGATTGAGACTGCCTGGGGATGACTGGGACTCTGCCTGGGGATGATTGGGACTCTGCCTGGGGATGACTGGGACTCTGTCTGGGGATGATTGAGACTCTGCCTGGGGATGACTGAGACTGCCTGGGGATGACTGGGACTCTGTCTGGGGATGACTGGGACTCTGCCTGGGGATGATTGGGACTCTGCCTGGGGATGATTGAGACTCTGCATGGGGATGATTGAGACTGCCTGGGGATGACTGGGACTCTGCCTGGGGATGATTGGGACTCTGCCTGGGGATGACTGGGACTCTGCCTGGGGATGACTGGGACTCTGCCTGGGGATGATTTGCTGTTGACCGGAACAGAACTGCATTCTTCAAAACCATTAGCATTGACTCAGCCCTTAACACACTAACCTAGTTAATGAACAGTACCTTTTTCTGTGGCTCCTTCATTATTCTCACATCAATCACAACTAAAATGCGGTGAATCGCAGTTCCATAACATAACAGATACAACAGCTGAAGCGTCTTATAAACCGCCGTGCCGTGTCTCCTCATGTGCGACGGTTCAACAGGAATTGCTCTCCCTCCGAGTGACTGACAAGCATGTAAAAACAATTCCTCACCACAGAACCTCCTCGCGTCTGTATTCTTTTCATGTTCCTTATTTGAATGACAACATATCTAATCAGCTCTGTTCGGTCAATCAGTAAGCTTATTATGGAGAAGTGATTCATTCCGTCAATTGGTTGCCAGGAAACGTACCCCCCCCCCCCCACTCCGATGTAAAAAAAAAATGGGATGGAACTATGCTAGTATGCTTTTACTGTTATCTTTCACTCTGCCCCTATTTCAGGGGAGCCGGGTCCTCCACCACGGTAACCGACTTGTCTGGAGAAAACTAGGCCGGGCCTGAATACGGACATTTCTGCCTCAGTTAAGACTTGTCCACCTGAATCGACGTCTCTGCTGTTTTGTTTTTTGACTGAAATGTTATTACTTATTTCATGCGAAACACTGATAGTCGCTATTCAGCTGGTTAGGTGGGCGGGAGTTGGGGAGAACGATGTGGGTCGACGGTTTCCATATCTCATGTGGGTCTCCTCCTAGACAAGTCTGGGACTGAGACTGTGTCATTATGATGAAAAACAACATATCTCTTTACATCTCTCCTGAGCCACTATTAAACTGAGAGTGGCCATATCAGAAGGGCATTAAGAACACGGCCACAACACCTCTACTTTAGGTCAATATTGCCTTTGATACTGCTGGTTAAATTATTCAGGAGAGAATATTAGGAGCTCTGGGGTTAACAGAGCACTCAGCATGGAGGATTTTTATCCGCAAAGGAAGTAAGGAGGAATGAAAAATGTTGGCATGTTGGTAGGATAGATCTGTGATTGATTATCATGCCTGAGTGGCTGACTCACTTCCTACACTGTGCCTGTGTGTTCATGCGCTGTGGCCTCTGGTAGGGGGATGCTGGTGCAGATTTAATTACAAATATTAATGACCGCTCCTGTTACTCTGCATCACCCAGGAGCCATAGGAACCTGCCCAGCCAGTTGTCCAGCAAAGCCCCCCCCAGCCCAGCTGATGACAGCATCCCCAACAGTTTGCTTTGACTTAGCTACCACTCTGTGACCTGTACCTGAACACTAGGACCAATAACGACAGCATTGTTTTCAGTTGGCAGTAAGACTGTAACAGAGGGTTCCTTAAGACAGTGTTTCTAAACCCGGTCCTGAGAGACCCCCAGACAGTCCGGGTTTTTGACACTGAGACTTGGGATCGAGCAAAAATGTGAAATGTCTCGAGGACTGGATTGAGAAACACTGCCTTAAACACATGGATGCATCCATCTGAATTTAGATAATCCAGTGTTTAAGCAATGATTAATGACACAGGAGATCACCTGAGAACTACCATACTACTGAAGACACCTGTCATCTCTACTGCTAGCATTTCAGTGCCCCCCCCCCAACCCACTTCTGCCAAAATTTACATAAACTTAGTTTTAATTACATTTTTATGTTTCTATGTAGTAATCTCAGCTGGTCCAACAGGCCCATTTTAATTGAGTTTTGATGTTACCGAATGTGTTAGTGTCCAGTCTGTGTGCTGGAGGAGCTCACAGCTCAGCAGATAAGTGCACATCTATTACCAAGACCAGCATTGTGCTACAATATGTTCTTCAGCAAGTTAGCATGGATTTGATGAATTAGGGGAGAGGTTTCACTTCTCTTTACACTCAACACATAAGCTGACCACTCATGAAAATGATTGGAAAAGCTTCTGGTTCCGATAAGAGCCAGTATCTTCCTACACTGTACTTTCTTACATTGAGACCTTGAACTACTAAGCGTGGTTTCAAGGAGAAGCGAACTCCTTAACATTGGATCAGTTCCAGCTTCATCTCCAAGGTTCTAGACTGAGACTGGGACTGTAGCTCAGAAGTGGTGAGGATCGTTATTGGATGGGGCATAGGGTAGGGCGTACTAGGCGTTATGATGGGCTAAGATGATGGAGTCAAACTACCCGCTATCTGCGAACCATGGAAAGAGCAATGATAGCATCCTGTACAGCTTCCCCATGAAGACCACAGGATCCTTCATGCTCCCCCCACTCTCCATTCTCCTCCATTCAGAGCAGAAACACAGCCAAAACAAGCCATCTGAAGACCTGCTCCGTGCTCTCGTTGCGCTTAGACAGGGGTGAAGCAACCGTGATCGACTCAGCGTGCCAATGATTACGTTTTCTCTACTTCCTTCTCTTTGCAGAAGTTCACTGCTCTACACGGTGGGCAGAAAAATATGACAAGGCACTTCTCATAGCTCAGCGGTTCTGGAATGATTTCCATAAGTATGTCAATCTCGCTGAAATTCTCTGAACGCCTTCAACGGAGGGGCTGGGAGGGGGTGTGAAATTCCCCAACCCATCAGGAGCCCCACCAGTGAAATACATCTTTCTGTGTGTCTTGTGAAGCAGCTCCGATTGTTTTGATTGCAGAACAAAGGTATGAATAACAAGACGTCAAACTGGCCTGTCTTCACCCACAAAAGATTAGAGTGGAATCCTGTCACTATAGACCTGACTGCTACGGTTTACGCAATAATAGATCCCAGCCTCTGACTTTGCTACTTAATGGGTTGCCATAGTTCTCCACAAGACCAGTACACTTTGGCTATGACAGTCATTCTTCTTTGATGCACTGTGTTGTGGAGGTGGTGCTGTGTCTTTTCCCCTGCAACTTTCACCCAACTTTCAGGAGATAAAATACTGTAGCTTTTCTGCAAACAATCTACTTATCCACAGCGATAAATGTAAATTCATTTATGCATTTTCCAACCACTTATCTGGTTCAGCATCACAGGGACCCTGATGTTTATTCCAGGAAAGACCAACCCCAGCTGTTTAAAAACGCAGGACCGATTCACTGTAGTAAACCGTCGTTTACTACAGTATGGTGCACACGCTTCAAATAAATGCTGAAGGTTCTTCTTAAAGCTACATTTTTCCAAATAGGAACCAATTAGTTGTACCAGTGTGATTTATAAATTAACCTTTATTGAGTGATGGATAGTGGTAGTAATAATTTTTATGCTATTCTGGATATGGCTTTTTACTGAGAAAATTACTGAATTATAAATCCTGAATGTTTTTTTGTTCTCAGAGGTGAAAAATGATGGTTATATTTCATCTCCAGACCTGCCGGTTGGGCGTCATTTACTGGTTCCCTCCCCTTTTAAATGTAATAAATCAGGAAGTGCAATTTAATTCAGAGTCGACGTGTCGTCAGTGTGAGGGCCATCCGGCGAAGAGTTCAGGCTCACAGGAAAAAAAAATTAACACTGCTTTCGCATGTTGAAGTCGTTCCCCCCCCCCCCCCCCCGCCCTGCCCAGCCACCCACCCCTAGGGAATGTGACGCTGCGTGGGCCAGATGCTGTGATGAATGTGCTCCCTCAGGAGAAGAATTTCACCACCTCCTGAAAAACACGCTCCCTTTGTCTTCATGAGCTGCCGCAGCATATTTTACGTTGTGTTTTTTCTTGTTCGGAGAGCTGAAATGTGACCTCCACGCCCCCACCACATCTTCCTCACCCGATGATTATTTTCTTCTCCTGCGCTCTGCAGACAATCAGCGCCGTTGGTAGCGTGGGACACGTGACCTGCTGGGCCAAGATGGGCCTGTAGGTGGAGTGTTTTTGTGATATTTAGCTCCTGCGGGCCTAGGGAGGCCTTTGCATCCCGTGCCTGATAAGCCTCCCTCCCCAAAGCACATTTCCTGCATCCTTTATTAAAGCCCGCCCAAGATATCCAACAGCCAATGGATGTGTTCCCCAGGACTGAAACTCGTGGGGAGACTCCGCCTCCCAACCGTCCTTATCGCCCTACTGACCGAATATTAATGCAGCTGCAGAAAGGCTTCCCAACATGCTGCTTAGGAGGCCCCCCCACCCTCGGCAGCAGCTCTGGGGCCAGCGGGTTTTCGGAAGCCAAGTCCTCATCTGGAAATCCCGGGAAAGACAACGGGATGTAATTAGCACGTGGAGATTAAACAGCACAGAAACTCGACCTGGCTTGCAATTAATTTCTCAAGGGTCATGTCCCTCTGCTTTTCTGAGGTGTTTTTTTTAACATATTTAAGGATGCATATATGAATAGATACAAAAAATAGATATTTAAGATAAAGTGCGTTATGTATTTCTTCAGCCTACTGATGATATTCTCGAGTCCTTCTGTCCTGCAGCAGTTGACAGTATTTGATAATTAAAACAATGAATGTTACCTAAGGCTCAGTGCCAGGGAAATCTGGAGGGACTCGCTGAGCCCTGTAATTTCTCTTGTTCTCATCTCCTTAGAGGCTCCAGCCCAACCAGTGATTAGATTTTTATTTATATGACATGAAAAATGGGGGGTGGGAGAGGAACACGAGTTTCCTGCGTTGGCCTGAGCTCGCTTAGCGTTCTTCCAAATTTTTTTTCTGGGGATATAAAATCTCGACTGGGAGTCGCTACTTTTCAAGAGACCAGAGAGACAATCGGTGGCTTTGCAGTCAAGGTAGGTCAAGAAAACAAGCCTCTAATTCTTTCCAGATCTGTCCACAGTGCCCTTTAAACCCCCCCCCCCCCCAACCCCAACCTTCTGTGGACAAACGCGACACATCTCACCGATCTGTTCACATACCAAGACTCTGGCTTTATTTTCTATTGCAGGACTTTCAAACCTGTGGTCCATTAAGGAGTTTGCAAGGCTCTGCAGAGACGTTTCCTTAATCAGAGAAATGTTGGCATTATCATGTGATTCACACAACATAAGAAAATGAAATAATAAAGCAGAATCCTCCTGGTTGGTGCCAAGAGTGTTGGAGCGGGAACATAGCTTCATAGCTCTCTCCCAATTTCCCTGGTTTCCTGTCTGAAAAGCCTTGTTCTGTGGTCTCACCTCCAAAGCACAACGCTTGTACTTTGATGATGATTAAATGACCATTGCAGAGTAGCTCCGCAATTCAATGTGAGAGTTTGCATTGTATCAATAAAGAGAGCTGATCATTACGGATGATATGGGGGTGCAGGTCACTGGGAGCGCTGTGCTCAGTCTGGTCAACTGGTTCCTAGTTGTGTCAGGACTATACAGTAAATTGGTTATGGGGTGGCTCTGCAGGTTAGGGTTCTGTGCTCGCAATCAAAAGGTTGCTGGTTCACGTCACATGGCCAGCAGAGGAAATTTCACCATTGGGCCATTGATCAAGGCACTTAACTACAATCACTCCAGAGACAGGCTGACTCTCTGATCCGCACATCTAAAGTATCTGCTAAATAAATGTTTAATTTTTCTCAGCCCCCCCCCCCACCAGATCTTACACCATGAATGTCATTATGCCCCCTCTGCTTGACAGCACCCCCTTCCCCCCCCACGCCTTTTATAACCTTTTCTCTTAACTCACACCCATATAAATCTTTTTGTATGCATATGCCCCGCTGGTTTTGTGTTGACCCCATTTCTGCACTGTCCCAGTAACCCAAAAAGGGAAAAAGCAGCCACCAGTAAAATACCCATTCTTTCTTGGATTCTCACGTCTTGTGGTGGTCTAAACTCCTCTGACCCATTCTTTTCCCATCTAGCTATTAACAAGCAGCTACAAGTGCATCAACTTTCACAGGGGAAGGAAAAAACTAATTTACCCATAGCCCTTCTGTTATTCGTCTGGTTTATGCTTAACCACTGTAAATATTAAATTGCCCCGTACATAAATATTCTCTGTCAAATCATACTTCGTTCGAGTCACGTTATTTTAATGAGGTTGTTAAAGAGATCAGAGGGCAGTCTGAGCAACTGCTGACATCGTATAAGACGAACCCATTTCTGTCCTCTCGTTTCCAGAGTCTCGGTAGGTAGCATCGAAAGCAGAAATCTCTTCCTGGGGGGTCTCCTTCCCCTTTTATGGCGGAGACCCGCAGTCTCTAGCGGAATGGGTATACGTTTCCCATCTTTTGTTGGCTGCCCCCCCCCGCCCAGATTTGAGAGCCGGCATAAACGCAACCTTTCCCAGCCTTTATCCCGAGTGCAGGAGGACCCGCCTGAGAGTTCTCCACTTCCTGAATGGCCTGGAGTCTTGCCAGACTCGAGCCCATCATGACTCGATGTGGCATCACTTACTGTAAAGATGCTTATCTTTAAAGGCCAGTGTAACGCTCGTATTACCAAGGGAAGGCAAACAGGAAACGGCGGGCTTGGAGGATAAAAACGTGATACGGTATAGCTGCAAGGTAGTATGCACCTACAGACTGATATCTAAAAACAACGATCGTCAGAAATATGTAAACTAGACCATGCCTGATATTGTTCAGGTGCATTTGCAAAGTAGATCTTCTGGCTCTGCACCCTCAAGTGAAAATGTACTTCTTTGTTAACGGAGCATTCGTTTACATAAGTACATCTCCAGTGAAATACTTACATTACTTATTTTTTTGCATTCAATGTGGAAAAGAGCAAGCATTCACAAATGATGCACATCCTTGTGCTTCAAACTTATACTCACAACCACTGTCCCACTTGGTCCATGTAGGAGCTCTGTGAAGGTATGAGACACCATATTATGTCTGAATAACAGCATCAGTCACCTGAAATACAAGCGCATATTTTTTGCTTTAAAGTACAGCATGAACGAATATGTTTCTTTGGCTGAATTCCAGGACGTTTCGCGTGGCTTGAGCAACTACAGCCTGGAGGCAAGTTAAATTCCATACCGCACGATGATTATTTAGCGAGTTACGCGAAGCACCTGCGGCTCACTGCTGAAGTGCCAACTTCGATCGCGTTGATGGGCAAACCCGTAAGGAGAAAGTCTGCAGGTAGAGTCATAAGCATTAAGCGGCATAGCTGAAAAACACCTGGCCGTATGACTAAATCGTTGCGGTCTCGATTCTCAGGAGCGGCCCCGCCGTTATGCCCGTAAACAAGGCAGGTGTTGAATGAATTTCTTTTCTTTCTTTTTTTTTAAAAAAAGCACAGCTGTTTATGTGCATGAAGTATAAAAACTTTAAGGTATTTGAGGTGCTTTGCATGAAACTGGCCTAATAAATAATGAAATGTTTGACCTCCTCTGGGACTGGTGGGGCTGCATTTACTGCGTGCCAGTAAGATCGGGCCACTACATGCTGCTGACACCGCGTATCAAAGGGGGCGCTTTGCCTCTCACACAGAAAGGGCAGTGTTCTGGGTGAGACCCTCCCCAGATCAAAGCATTCTTTGATGCACACCAAGACATTTGATAATCTTTCTTTTACAAAAGGGTGCCACCAACCAAACTACATCCACCCAGCTCGATTTTATATATGATAACAGAATTGTCTACAGTGTCTAACCACTTTATATTGATTCCTTTATAGTTGTTTAAATAGAAACAACGGGACGTATTACATGCAATATCCTATAGTAAACACCAAACTGCACATGTGAATCACGTGTCTATAAGTATATGTGTGATTGTATGGGCCTGGGAAAAGCTTTGCAAAGAAGCAGCGATTCAAATAGCTTCGGTGGGGTGGAAACAGGAACAAGGGCAGTTACAAAAATGACAGGGAATAAACAGTCATAAACAAAACAGAGAAGGAACAAAAACAGGGACTGTCTCCCGCATTATGAGTCATAAAAGCTGCATTGTGTTCGGGAAAGATCTCCTCAAGTACTGATTTGACTCCAGGAAGCAAAATTATTGGCACGAGTTTAATGGGTATGCAGACATGTACTTTCACGCACCGTTCGTTTTACACAGAATGACATCAGTGCCTCATGTCAGGTTAGAATTTTTTTTTTCCACATTAGTGCGTATCAGTGCCTACAATGCGAACTGTATGGTCTTCTAGCCGAGTGCAGGGGGTCTGCAGCCTTGCTCTGACGCAGCATGTAGTTGGGGGGGGGGGTGGGGGGGGTGGGTTAAGGACATAAATTCATACCTTGCTGCTACCGAAACTCTCAATAGAGGCTCCGCAATAGTATCATTAAGCAATGCACTTAATTAACCTCAATTTCTCAAGTAAAATGTATAAATGTAGAAAATTTGCTTCGGATAAAAAGCGTCAGGTGTACAACTACTGAAACATTTAGGACTCTTAAATATACCTAATTAGAAATAAGAATTTGGTTTAACATTCCTGGTGATTTAACATTCCTGGTGATTTAACATTCAAGTGCTGGAACAACTAATGGTGAAAGAAATGTTTTTCCCCTTAAATTGCAATATGCAGTACAATGTCATTACACATCCATACTTAATTTCATCTTCAAAGCGCTTATCTTGGTCCTGGTGGCAGGGGTAAAATGTAATTATGTATTACTAAAATCTTGCATCTTTCTGTGCGACTACAATTCACCAATAGAACTCACACGACCCTACGGACGATCATTAACATTTTATTCGCATTAGTGCACTCTTTATAGTATCTAGATCAATAGCTCACGACAGGCAAACCACATACATTAGAGAGCAAGGTTAAATGCAGCCTGTTCTTAAAGGGTAATTCAGGACAACGCTCATACAGGGAAACATGGCTAGTTATATTTTCCAGAAATACGCAAATTTAAACTGTGGAAATTGTGCTTCGGTACCACCACACTGCTACAATGACTTACTAAAGCCTAACTCCTAAATTGGTAGGGTAGCGGTATTAAACCGTAGACCGCATGTTGACCCACCCGTCACTGTACTGCCGCAAGAGCAGCAAAGTCTGCGGACACTTTAATCCTCAGGGACGGTTTTGATAGGCATCATAAACCACCACAGGGAAACTATAATCGCAAAAACAGTTTACTCTTAGTGTTGAGATTCGACCAATGATGAATCAAGGCAGTGGCTGGGTAAATTACATTGCGGCGAAGTAATGCGAACGTGCTGGCGATTGTGGGCGGGCTTTGTAGTATGATGGACGCTTAGATTTACCAATCAAAACGCTGCACAGTAACTAAGGCGTGAAAGGAGCGTTTGTATGAGAGGGGCGAGTAAACATTCGCAAAAAGGCTCTCTACAGGAACCAATGGGAGGCAGGGGGCGGTCCTTCGTGCGCGTTAGCTGGCTAAGTAGCGTTTCGTTAAACGTACAGAAAAATGGATGGATGCTTAATTGTCGAGTTTGTTAGAATTTGCAGCGTTGGTGTTGGGGTTTCGTTGTCTTGATTGTGAAGCGGTTGGTTGAGAAAATCCCAAGTGTCTTTTCCGTTCAGCTGAAGTAACCGGACCGGGTGAACGGTGTCTGTGGGCTGACTCCTCCTGCGGGTGCCTTCGTCTAGCTGGCTCGCTAAATGGCTGATACTGCAGAAGTGGCTGGCAGTTAGCTGCCTCCCAGACACGAAGTCTGGAGGCGAGAGGGCGGATTAAACAAACAAAAAAAGGTAAGCTGATCAATGTTTAAATTGGTGTATGCTTTTAGAAAGTGAACTCCTGTCAGCTGAATCTTGTGTTTCGGCTGCGGGCTTAATAAAGTTTCATTGTAGCCGGGTAGCTAGCGGCTACCAACTAGTAACAACTATCTAGTGTGTCGGTCGCGTGGAATTAGGCTAACCAGCCACAACACTAAAGTAGCGTATGAATCGGCGCGTATCCCAGTTGACGAACGGAAGCCGATGTCGATGTGCTACGCTAGCTATAGGATCTGGGTCTCCGGGGAGGACGGCGATGAAAATCGGTCTTCTACGTGATGATCACGAGCCTGCTATTTGTATGCTTGACAGCGCGAGTGTTACATTGCATTGTAGGCAAAAATGGACGTGTACTGTTTTCCCCTTCAAATCAGTGCCTTCGTCTGCCAGACAGCCCGCTAGATACGGGCAGCTCGCCATCTGATAAACCTGAAAACAATCTGCCAGATGTGCTAACTGGTTGCATTCTTGCAGAATAACACCCAGAACAACTCAGCTTTGTGTGCTGCACGGAGTGGAACTGGATTTAATTTTGAGCATTTCATTTTGCGTGATATTCCGTCTAGATTTGATACAAACTACAGAAGTTCGGGCAATACCGTGACTAATAATCTCAAAGTTGGTTTACGTTTTAAGTCACGGTGCTTGGTTGAAAATGACAATGTAATGAATTGCTCATTAAATGAATCCTGGAAATGTTAATTTCACTCTATTCGAGAAGATAATTAAGTTAAGCCGACACAGGGATGCGTGTTAGGTCACTTAACTGTGCCAAGGCGGAGATTTGAAGAATATATTGGGCTTTTTGTTCTTTTTTATTTTCCTTTGTCATCGAGTATACTGTGTGCGTTTTTCCCTCACTAGGTTGGAGAACCCAGGTTGTTTTGGGGAGGAGAGGAATGTCTGGCCGCCTAGAAGATACAGGATCGGGGAAAGTTCTTTCTTCCATAACCATGCTTGGTCCTGTCAGTTTTGGCTGCTGTCGCTGGGGAAATTTCATGTCCGTTAATCTGCTGGCCTCCTGAGACATCGAGGACATGCCACCTCAGCGAGATCACCTCCGATAGGATTCATTGTACGTTTTATTTCATGTTTTTAAAATGTAAGCGACGAGCGTGCACCGACTGACGAAGATTGTTGGATACTTTTGCAACGCCGGCAACCAAAGATTTTTTTAAGCGACCGAACAAAGGGAGCCGAAGGATTGCACAAAATATCGGCGGATAAGGAAATATGGCTTCGGTGTGGAAAAGATTACAGCGTGTTGGGAAGCATGCGTCCAAGTTCCAGTTTGTGGCCTCTTACCAGGAGCTCATGGTGGAATGCACAAAGAAATGGTGAGTGGCGCCGTTTAGTAGCGTTTAAGCGTGAGCGCGGCGGCGGCGGCTCGAGGCTGCGAAATGCGGGCCTTGCGTGCGCCCTGAGCTCGAGCCGCCGTCTCCGTGGAACGTCCTCTCCGGTTCGGGCGGCTCCCCACAGGGCGAAGATGCTCCGCGTTACGCCGAGTGTCCCACCATCTTAACACGAGGGTGTGTAAAACAGCGTTTAATATGTCAGGTCAAGCTAACGGCCTAACTGGATACGTGTCTGAAGGACAGTAGTTCGAGTGAAGCGAGCTGAGAAGGTGCCACTCAAGTAGTCTTTCCAGACGCTTAGTTTCTTGCCGCCTGGCCACAGCTGCTCACCAGTCTGTTTTAACTACCTTCTTCCGAATTTCATAAATGTTTTATGAGTTTTCCATTGTTTCTTGTGAGGATTTTTTTGTGTTCAGGCCTTGTCTGGTAATGGTTAGTTTCTTTCCATAAAGGGGTACTTTTGTTGTGTCGTGTTTATTTACCCGTTACCGTTACCCATTATGAAGATGCGTATAGGTTTTGACTGCTGTTGCGAGTATGATCGGGATGTGTGTGTAAATGTGGTGACTCGCCATCCCATGTGATACCTTACCATGGCAACCCCCGCAGTTTAACCCACGTCCCTGGTGTAAAGTTGGACCTATGGTGCTTAAAAAGAGGTGGGGGCTCTTTATTTGGATGGAATCATAGTAGCGATTTTACAATGTTTCTTTATGACTTTAATGAGAGAGTTATCATTGGAGAGAGACCCAGCCCACTGGGTGACAGTGATGCATGTGAAGATGACAACTTTGATCTTAATGTGTAAGCTGTGCTCAGGGAGGTTGAGGTGACCTGTCCTCCTTGCCTCTGTGGAAAGTTCCAGTTCAAACACAGGCATGGCCCCAGGAGCTTGCGTTGTCGATCACTGATCTGTTTACTATGAGAAGTTGTTGGCTCCCTTGCAGCCTGAGTTGGCAATCTCAAGAGGGGTGCAGGGGTTGGTCATAACTGGGTTGCTCAGCATGTGGATGGTGGTTGTTTGGCATGGGCTCAGGCTAGCCATTACCTGCCACAAACTCCCAGCGATTTCTCTGCCGCCCAGTGTTTGTACTGTGAGTGTGTGTAATTGGTACCTTGGTACAGTCAGACAGGCTAATGGGGTAGATATTTGACTGGAAGAATGACACTTTCTTTCAGAAAACTGCTTAACATGCCGTGCTTTTGGGCCCGAAGTCTCTCCCAGCAAAAGCTAGTAGTATGAGAGAGGTTCCAACCCTGTTGTCAAGATACCAGCCACACACACCTCTCATAGTACGCTGGAGACTTGGAATCCTGTGTGGTCAGTACTCTGGAGATGGTGTATTGTCTTGAAGTGTATGTGTGAATGCAGGCAGCTGCAGTGTGATGAAAGGTCGTCTCCGGTCACTCATCCGTTTACTGTACTTGTCAGCTAGAGCTGAGCAGCTGTTCTTAATTCTTTACATTCTGGCCAGTATGGATTCATTCCCATTCTCAAACCCCATTTTTTAAAATGTCTTTTGGCATTAAGAATAAAAGAAATATTGCAAAGAAGGGGAGGTAATTTAGCACATCATCTTTGTTTGGATATTTCATAACTCAGTTTTGAGTGTATTTCTGCTGGCAAAAGTTTGTTGTGGCCAGTGTTACTGAATCAGGAATAACTGTAGAGTAGAAATGATTTACTAGCTGTGTACAGTCATGCACCCCCTTCCCCCAGTCATGTTCTTGGATCAGTCATTATTCTGGTTGGTTTTGGTCAGATTTGTTCTCAAGCGGCAGCAAAAATCCTTTATGGTGTGAAAATGCTACCCAGCAGCACATAGGAATGGCAAGTGATCAGAAAGTGGTGTATTCTGAAGTGTGAGTGGATCAGGATGTTCTGGACCGGGTGCTGGATGACGCAGTTTGATACAGTGAGGTTTAACCCATGAGTGTGTGTTTTTTTTTTTTTCTTTCTTTGCTTAAAAAGTGCTGTAGGGTGCTGAGGTCTGACTGGTCTCTCCATTAGCAGTTGTACGCATCTGAAAAGTGCTACTAATTGTTTCCTGTGATGCAGTTGATTGAGATTTCCATCTGCGTTAACCGATCAGTGTAAAAATAGTCAAGCAGCTTGCTCTGCTTTGGCTCGTCAATTGGCTCAGGCCTTTAGCAATGAGCATCTTTGTGTTGCTTGGCGTTAAGTTTGTCCAACATGTTGCAGAGCCACCTCTGATCCAATGAAAATTCTTGCCAAAAATTAAGCGCTCTTTGTCAACACTGTCACGTGTATTTATAGGAAGTATGCATAGTGCGCTCCATAAGCTGAAGTGCTGTGTCATGTTTTTTTTAAGTACTTTCACCCCCTGATCTGAATATGCACCTGTTCCAGTTTGTCTTAGAACATGGGCAAAGGTAAGGATTAGCCAAGTGCTTAAATGTGACATTATTTTCGGCTTGCTGTCAGCACCTGTCATGTGGGTTTTGCATGAATGTTGTGTCTGAAATTTATTTTAATATTTACCTAAGAAATGTATGCCAGAATTTTTCAACAGTCCTTATCAACTGGTAGTGTAGGGATGAGTAAATGTTTACCTGAAATTTGTGTGAGCCTGATACAGACTCATCTATGCAACAGGCAACAGCACAATAACTGTTAATTTGATTACTCGGTGACGACATTTGACATTCGTCTTAGTCAAATAGACGGGTGGGGATTAGGATTGGGCAGAGGGATGGTAACTTTTGAAGAAAGTGTTTGATGCCAGTGGTGAGCAGCTGTTAAGTGACCCAATTTGACCGGCCTAGCCATGAACTGGTTTGCACCTGGTGTGGTGGATGCTGCCTCGTGGCAACTTCTGTTGTGAAATTTTGTCATCTGACCATTTCAAAGGGCATCCCACTGATAAGCAGGAAAGTAATGATACAATAGTAACTCCTCATACCACTTGAGGGCGCTTATCTCAATTGGCTGATAACAAGAGAGCGGTCCTTGTCTGACCTGGATACTTCCTTTCGGATGGTTATTTTGTTTTGGGAGTGAGGGCTCTGTCTACAAGCTGAAAAAATGCTCCTGTCTGACTTTAGGTCGCTGTTTTTGCTCACCACCCATCCACCACTTTTTATTGGGTGGCTGTCCACAAATGACATAACCGGCAGTGGCTGTGCTAGTCTTAAGCACCTTGCTGAGTGCCTTGTGCTCTCAAGCTCGGGCAGAGAGAGGGGCCTCGATGCTCTCATCCCAACAAGGCCACTGATTCCATGTGCACGTGTTTGGTTTGAGAGGTGCTGTCAACATGCCGCCACTCTGCTCCAAATCCGTGTTTGCCTGCGGTTACTTTGCACCGCGCGGTTTTCCTGCTGGTGTTACTGGGTTGTGTTTTGACCTTGGGTGTGAAATTCACCAACTATTTTCTTTCTGCAGTTAAGTGGGGGTGGGGGGGAGCAAGAATTCTTGCATTCAGTGATGTTGAGTCAGCAAAGGGAAACTTGCATCAGTTTCTCTGTCTCACTTTCTCGCTCCCTTACTTGTCCTCACTCTCTTTCTCTCACTGTCCTATAACACACCCCGTCTTATGATAATTATGCATCCTGTCTGCTGTTGTAGCAGAACACCCCCCCCTCCCCCCGACCTGCCCCAAAGGAAAAGCATATTTAACTGGATGCATCATTCCTTACAGGAAGCATGGATGCTCATCTCCCACCCATCCCCCCTCCCCCCCACCCCCACCAACCTTCTCCCAGCCCCTTAGGATAGCGCTTTGTGCAGGTGTCTGACTGCCGTTTGAAGATCTTGCCGGCGGCCCTCTCAAGGTCGCACCGCGAGCCTGCCCGCACTCGTACACATGCGCTCAGTAGGACGGCCCTGATTTACTGCTTTGCAGAGAGTAAGAATGTGAAGTATTCTGAGGGGAAGCACCCTTGTGCCTCAACATCACATGAGGCTGCTGCCAAGCCATAAAACCCAGTCATGGTAATAGCAAAAGGATTCGTTTAAAGCCCGTTATGGGCCAAGACTGTTTAATAGCTCAAGACTCCCTTCCATTGGGCTAAATGTCATAATTGCTTCTGCTTACTTGTCTGTGTGTAGGGTTAGACACCATGTTTTTAGTGGGGTAATTGGTGCCAGCAATCCCCTCCTTTGCTCATCCTCCATGCAAATACGTTGTCTCCCCCCCCTCGCGCGCACGCACATGCACACACACACATTAACTGAAATATGCACCCGCCGTAATCAGATACCTGGAGGCAACCGTCGATCAATGAGTGGTTCGTGTTTCCCAACTCCAAGAGAATTTAGCAGCAAACTTGTAGTGGAGATCCAAGCTTTTTTAATGATGGCCTCTTGTTTTGACCTATTAGATCAGATGTGTCGAATCATCCTTAAATGTTAATTGTGGAAGTAATGTAATTAATGTACATGTATCATTTATCCTTGTGTCACTCAGCCTAGTTCTGGGTGAATTTTAGCCCCATTGTCATTGTTCGCCCCAAACAGTCACATTCCTCTCCGTTTCTCCTCTGCTTGTCAAATTCACCAACTTTCTCGGTCATATCTTTCTTTAAGCCTTCTCTCCCCCAGTCTTCAATTTCTTTGCCAGTTGTCCTTGTCTCTCTATCCATTGTTGTTCTCTCTAGCTTCCCTTTTCCTGCTTTTTCTCTGTCTCTCTCTCTCACCTGGTTGCATGTTTCTTGTCTTTCCCTTCCCTCCTCCTTCTCCCCCTTTGCTGCGACGAAGGCCGATGTCATGCAGGGTGGCCGGTAATTTTGGCAGGGCGGCTGCAGCGTGGCGCTGCAGTGAAGTGCTGCTGGTGTGCTGCTCCATGGGGTGGGTAGAGGTAGATTACACACACTCTCATGCAGAAGGGGGCCATCTTTTCTGAGGGCGCACTGGTGCCAAATGACATTCTCTCGCTCTCCTCTCCTTCTCTCTCCTTTTCCCACTCTCAACAAAGATCACACTTGCCCCTCCTTTGTGGCACCGAGAGATGGTACACAGATGCATCATTCACCCAGATTCTCAGACGTTTATACGGCTCTGTATTGCATATACATACTGAACCCATGTACTCCTATATGCAACCTTGTGGTGATGCATTCTCCTCCTTATAGATCCCTCAGAATTCCTGACAGGTTAAAGACTGCTTTTTCCCAACCAGTGAAGACCACCTCCCCAGCTGTGGGACAGCAGCCGTGGCTGCTTCCTGGCTCCCAGCTCCCTGGAAGCTCAGGGATTTGGCTCCCTCTCCTCCTTTCTCTGGTGCTCGTAGTGAAAATGCACTAAGCAGAGACTGGGTCGGCCCGCTCTGCTAAATGGAGGCCATGTGTTGGGCTGTTATCTCTGCCATGCTGCCGCGTCCAGCTGCAGTTTCTGTCTCCTTTAGGGACTGCCTATTTGCGTTTGCCGTCTCCTCAGTATCTCTGATCTCATGCCTGAATATGGCTGTGGCTTCTGTTGCGTTCTTGTCTGGGGTAGTTGCACATATGTTGAATAGTATGACTTCAGGAGTTTGTCCTGAAGGCTGCGGGGAGTTCTTCAGCTTGGGTGGCGCTCATTGCTGTTCTTACAGAGTTGCTGGCTGTTCATTGTTTTCGAGCCCACCTAACCAACAGCTGGTTCCTGTACCTTGGTGGGCCGGGCACCCATTCGGCTTTGAGTCAAGCAGCTACGCTGTTTGTTGTCCTCTGTCTAGGGCCATGGACGGCAGTCGGTTTCCCTCAACAACCATGTAAAGAAACACAGGGAACACTGATGAAACTCCTTGAACCGATTTTATCGCCATGGCTTTTTCTGGCATTAATAAGGCCTGCCTGCAGTCCTATATAGATGTGGGATCACAAGACTTGTTCCTTCTGGGTCGTCTGGAGTGGGAACATTTGACCATCGTGCGGAGGCTCCACTGCGATTTAGGCGTGACTGCGGACAATCGCAATTGCTTTGTCATGAGGCGATCGCTGGCGTGAATTCCGTAACATGCAGCGTTGAGTGAGGGATGGTGAGCGACCGCATGAGAACAGTAGGCTCATTTACGCAGCGGTGTGTTTACTGAAGTGATCCGCAGCTGTTGCCTAAGAGCATGGCGATCCTTTAAAATCCTCCGATGCAAATCGCCACCCCTCCTTTGTGTCCTTTTAGATCCTTAGAAATGTTTTTCATCATTATAAATTTAAGAAAAATGTGGCCATTTAGAAAGAAATGTTATTGGTTGCTCTGCACTGTTTTATGCGGTGACTAGTTTGTTGGTCTGAAAGATGCATATTTTTGTTACATTTCCAGTGCCTTGATGAAGAAATTGGATGGGAATTGTTTGCTTGGGCCATTGTGGCTAGATAAGGCCAGTATGAGGAAAGGGAGTGTGGGGCTGCGAGGGGGGGCAAATTAGGTAGTGTCCTGCCTTGGGTTGCTGTTTGCCCTGCATTTATAAATAGTCAAAGGGTGTGGTGCTCTTCTTTGGATGCTGGGGGAGCTAAAGCAGGGTTAATATTGGATGTTTGTCCCCCCCCCCATCTGTCTTCCTGCAGATGCATTGTGGGCCGATGGGATCATCTGGGGAAGCTCTTCCTCAGGAAGGTTAGCAATGTGACAGGATCTTCAAGCATATTGATGCTGGAACAATCCAGTTCACGGTTTATCAGTCACGTATTATAAAAGTTTATTGATTGAAAATGTGAATTTGTGATAATTGACTCATCACTGGCTGTAATCGCCTTTTGAAGTTTTGTTTTGCCTAAGCATTACTTTGTACAGCACCCACAGTGACTCGTGTGCTTAAAAAAAATAACAATAAAACTAAGAAAACAAGCTTGCATTTTCATTTAAGTACCCACAGGTACGTCTCTCTGTGAAGTCCAAAAGGTCCTTGACCTGTGCGCAAAGTTCCTGTGGTAGCTGGTCCTGGCCTTCCTACACTAATAGCCGTGACGCTAGTATGATGTTTTAAAACTAGTCCTATTTCTCAGGGTTAGCTGAGGGTGATGTTGGCCGATGGAGCAGTAATGAACGATTCGGTTAATTTCATATTTGTTAATGAATTGGTAAATTCTGGACCTATATTTCATCAATGGAAAATCTATAAGGGAACTGAAGGCTGTGCAAATAGGTTGTATTTGTAATGCATTTGGAATGAATCCAATATTATTTATATGCGAGTTTTTTTCATGAAATTGGATTACTTAAATATGTGGTACACATGATCCAAAATTTGGTTGCTATGAATAAATTTGAGATGAAAGATTGGATTGTTTTTAAATAATATATTTCATCCTGTCCATTGTGCAACCGTGCTACCGTGCTCAGCTCCACCCTACCAGGAGCCTGTAGAGTAGCGTTTCCCAATGTACTTCTCGGGGACGCCCCTAGACAGTACACATTTTTTGCAAAAATGTGGAATGTCTGGGAGGGAACAAAAAACATGTACTGTCTGGGGTCCCCAAGAACCGGGTTGGAGAGACACTGCAGTGGCAAATAAGAGGATGGATGGATGGAGAAATATATTTAGGACTTCTCCTACAAATTAGTGATGCTCATCAGCGATAAATGTGGCCTCTGAAAAGCAGTCTGACACGGGCACTGCTCATCCTTCTTATAGAAATATTGTAATTGGAAAACAAAGGATATTTTCAACGAGTTAGTGTATCTCCTCTTAGCAGAAACTGACTGAGATGCTCAGCTGGAATTGTACCACTTAATTGTTTAAATGCATACCCTGATAAAATCCCTTAATGATAAATTAGACTGACTAAACAAAACGCTCTACTAGCAAAATTACTGTGATAAATCTCATTTTGTCATTATTGCATTGAATTTCTTGCAACTGAATTGCTTCGTAGAAAATCTGAATGAGCTGGTGAAAACTCACTGTGATTTAGAGCTGACACTATGTGGCAGAGGTCAGCCTTGACATGGTGGCGGCCTTGGCACTTTGACCCAACTGACCGTGTCAGTAGTACACTTCTGTTCCACTCGGTCTGCCTAGATCTGCGGCATCAGAGCAACGTATTTGATGTTGTGGATCTGCATGCGGAGTTAGCACGTGACACCGCTAATGTTGCTATTTTAGTAGTACATGATGCTATTGCGCCTGCTAGTGGGCATTGTTGGCATGCTCTGTAACCAAGATCACCAGATCTGTGACATGAGCTGGTGTTTTTGTTTCAAAGGAGATATGCCCTCAAATCAGATAAGGATCTGGCGTCGTCTTGGGGGTGAAACTCTTTTCCCTTTTGACTTAAGGGAGCTGTCCCCCCCAAATACTTTTATTTCACACTATGTCCCTGCTAGCACTTAGTATCTGATGGTGAACTGGGTAGAACCCCCGCCCCCCCAATAGCTGGCCATTTCTGGCTGCTTGTCTCTACCTTGCCTCCTCGTTAAGACAAACACAACACTGTGGGTAGCGGAAAAGGAAGTACCTTTTCCAATTTTATTGCAATTCATTTTTTGGTTTCACGACAGTGCAGGATGCGTTCTCGCTTTCCTGGACCCCACCCTGCCTCCCTTGTTTGCCTTTGTCTTTCCATTTCCTCTCCCTCTCTGGCACCCATGCCTGGCCTGAGAGGATGGCATGATTCCAGTTCCTGCGGCCTGTCGGTGTAGGTCGATTCTCGTGGCTGGCGTAGGCCGAGCGGGACCATCAGTGAGCCTCTTAAATGTTGAGTAGTGATTCCACGCCCAAACCTCTGAATTGTGGAATTGTGCATTGCCCGGCATCTTCGGACGTCTTCAAGCAACCGTGGCACATCAACGTCATGTCCTGCCCTTGTGTTGCTGGGTCGTCTGCCTGTGACTCAGTTCCTGAAGATAGCATCTCCTTCCGCTTGTAACCCGTTCTTACTTGATCTACATTTTTGCCGTTCCCTCTTTCTTTAGCCTTAATTTTTTTTTTTTTACTTTGAGAGCGAAAAAGAAGTTTCTGGTTTCACAGGCATTTTCCTTCCCGGTTTTTCACTGGCTGTATTTTCCTGACAGGCGGTTGTCCAGCGGCCCTTTATGCTTTACTGATGTTCTGTGTATTTTGTTTATGCTGCAGGAAATTTAGGGGAAAAATAGGCTCGCATCTGCTAACGGAAAACCTGAATCTGAAAGTTCATTGCTTGGCAATGTCTGTCCCAAAAAAGAAGCCTGTTTAATATCATGGCAGCCGAGTGGGGACAGTCAGCCAGTAGAAATTGATTGCTGTATACGTCTATGCCAGGATGACGGTTGATTTTATTTTTTATTTTCTCCCCTTTGCTCTTTTTGCTTATGGCTAGGTCAGTAGATCCTTGCTGACAGCCAGGTGATCCATGAATCAGACGCAGATCATGGAGGTGACTGGCTGGCTGGCGTTTTGGCCAGTCTCACAGTGCGTGACCTCCTGGGCCGCTGCCCTTTCAGGAGGCTTTCTGCCAGGGTGGTGGATCTTGGCCCACGTTTGACGTTTGCTGCCCTGCCTGCCCTACGTCGAATGGGCAGGTCTCTCCGGGACAGTAGCCAGAGAGGTAGCTGAGACGGCAGCCTGCCTTCTCTGGGATGACTCGTGATGGACCCTGCAGCTGACTGAAGTAGGAAAGAATAGTGTCCATCTGCCATTTTTTTAAAATAAAAATTCTCTCTTCTCTGCTGTACCGGGTTAAGATGCATTAAGAGTTTCTAGAAAAATATGTCTCCAGAAACCATCACTGATTATTTATTAGGAGAATCGGTAGACATCGGGCATGTTTTTCTTCCAGACATTCCCCACACACCGCCCCCAACCCCAGACAAACCCCAAGGTTATCCTGCAGAAAGGAACCCAATCACAGCAATCTTCAGAAACCACTCTTTGGATTGCTGGGATTTTTTCCCCTCACATCAGGCTGTCTGACAGGCGCCAGTAACAGCCCTTTTTGTTTTTTCAGGGTGCTGGGGGAGGGTGATCTCAAAAAAAAGGGGGGGGGGTCTTAGCACCCTTAGGGAGGAGTTATTGGGCTAGGTGTGGCATACCAAAGTTGGGGGCCCCCGTATAATTAAATGGCAGTTCCCAGCGAACATGGTGCGGAAGACGGCGTTTACACCAAGGTCCTGGGGCCCAGGAATGTATAGCGCAAAATAAACAGGAGGGGGAGGGAGAGGGAGAACTGGGGAAGGAATGGGCTGCTGGTGGTCAAAGAGGGACTGTCTTTTCTCAAAGGCATCTCCTCGCTCTTGATGTACTGCAGGTCTAAAAAAAAATGTTGAAGGGCATGTTTTGAATTTTTCACATAGCAATGGGTCTGCTGTGGAGAAAGGCCTCCGAGCGTGGAGGAGAGAGGCTTGCTAGGGAACGGAACTGCTGTGCAGATACCCAGGACAATCCTTAGCTTCCAGTGCTCCCAGTCACCCCATATCCAGACAGCCTGTGGAGTTTTATGTCAGTTGCTTGCTAAGACTATTGTAAACATTAAATACACAGTGAAGTGTGACCATTTAAAAAGTATTGTATATTAGACATTTAAATGTTGTGATTTATGATGTTGCGGCACTTGTTTTGCATGTCCTGGGGGGTGGTGTTCAGTGTTCTGTGGTAGTCCTGTCAATTAGCATGTGATCTGCTGTGTGTTCCTCCTCCGTCTGGTTTTGTTTTTTCGCAGTTCCAGCTTGGGGTTTGTTGCAGGTACTGGCTCTGACTGCAGAGCCCCCATGCCTGCTGGCCAATGTGCTTCTAAAAACATGCCAGGAGGGCTGTCACAGATTGGCTGGGCAGCGCCAATCGCACATTCCTGCAGGTGTCCAAAATGGCCCCTTGGAGATGTTTGTGTGGCTCCAAATCAAATCACCTGCCAGAAACGCATTCACGCTGTAGAGTTGCAGACCGTCTTACAGCTGGCTGATGTCCTGGCTCTGTGCCCTGGGTTAATCCTCAGCCCTTATTTACAGAATGTTCTGAGAGCCAGGAGTTGCACCATGCAGACCGATGATAGAGTAGGGGTGGGTTAAGAGTGCAGCATGGTAAGAGTATGATCGGGTGGGGGGGGGAGAGAGCTGCAAGCGAACGCTGGTATATATTGAGTTTGACAGCCAACCTTGGTGACCTCCTTGAGGAGAGGTTGACTGGATTGTGCTTGACCTATTCCAGAATCCCATTCTGGTTACATGCAAAGTAGGCCGGGTTTCAGCTCGCGTTTTGTCGGCTGGATAGCGAGCCTCCTCCTCTAACCATGTTCTTGTTCTTGTTTGTGCCAAAGTTCTTTGTACAGTCACACTTGCACCTGAACGGTCAATAGTTGTGTGTGTGATTGCAGGTGGTCGCCCTTGCCTTCCCTGCCTGTTATGCTATCAAGCAGAGGCAAACTATAACTTCATTAAAGGTGGAGAATCTTAGTCTGTCGTCATGGTAACTATGAATGTGAAGTAGGAGAACCTGCTGCAGAGGGAGGACAATCATCTGGGAATTCTTTACAATGGTCCCGCGGTGGGATCTCCATGTTATGCCGCCATGCATGGTATCAGTGATGAGGTAGCACCGGCTACCCTCCCAAGCTATTCATCACTGCTGATCTGTACAGGAAGTCATGTCGCCATCCCAGGGGGCTTTTGGGCCACAAGGGCACCGAGGAACTAGTTACTAGGGCGTGGTAAGTGCCAAGAGTCGGGAGGAGACAGTGGTTGAATGGGATATTTGATACGTAAACTGCTGACAGGTCATGGTTTCAAGTTCTCTGTGACTGTGGGTTTGCGTCGCCCTTGATGAGCCATTTATGGCCAGGTGAAGCAAGCGTGCGGCATAACAACCTGATCTGACCCAAAGCTGACTGTCTCAGAAAGAAGGAAAGTGCTCTCAATGCTTCCACTGACCTCCCACTTCTTTCATCAGGCAACCAGACAAGCTGGTGGTGGTGTGGACCCGCAGGAGTCGACGGAAATCCTCCAAGGTTGGTGCATCTCGCCGTTTGTTTATGTTGGGGAGGGGGGAGGGTAAAGTTCGGGTTTACCTGCCTTTTGTGTGTATCTGGGTACATGAGTGAATTATTTTTAATCCAGAAAAGCGGCTGGCTTCAGTAAGCAGTTATATCTTCAAGACCATTCCTTCAGAATTGATATCCGACAGTCACTGTTGGCAGGTCGAGCTAACAGAACGTCGTGCTGCTGTGATACTGCAGTGTCTTGTCGCAATAGAGAAATAAAACGGTTGTTACTTATGATGGAGGTTATTATAATAACGTCGTCGACAGTGATCGAACAGAAACCAAAACCGAACCTTTACCGTGTGGTGAGAATAAAAAAGGATACAATGAAATTACGTAGAATTATCAGAATATTAATAATGAATTAGTCTGACATGGAAATGTAGAGCAGCACCCATATAAGGATCTCAGTCGAGGGTGACCTGCACTTAATCAGGGTTGGGGGTTGTGTAGGCAAGAAGGTTTTGGCAAGTAGGACTGTGCCAGCTGGAGAAGCTTTTCTGACAGACTTCACCCTCTTTGCTTTTCACCCTTGGCCCGAGTCCTCTGGTTAAGGGATGGGACAGTGGGCCTTACTCCAGCCATTTTGGGCTGTACTTCTTTACCATTCCACTCCATGTGAATGATTCAGTCCGTCAAAGTCTCGATTCTTGGTTCCCTGAATGAATCAGGTGTCCCGGCAGAGTAACTACAGTGTGGTATCTGGAGGCTTCACATAGGCTTAGATGAGAGATGCTGAACACAGCATCCCACCCTTTGGTGCAAAATCGACCGTGTCGTAAATTCTCCTAACTGGAAACTTCTCTCCCTCCACCTTCCACAGTCCCATAGTTGGCAGCCTGGAATAAAGAACCCGTATCGAGGTGTGGTCATCTGGCCTGTTCCTGAGAACGTTGAGATCACAGTCACACTCTTCAAGGTATGGTTGGCCCGCCCTCCACCACCATGGCACATGGGATGTCCTGTATATCCATAACGTCAGGCCCTTCACCTCCATCAGAGTATGGAGTCTTGGTGGACAAGTGGGTTTGTGATGTTGACGTGGACCATCGGTGATCTCTGTTGGGGTTTTCTTGGCGTAACGGCAAATGCTAGCATAACCTTTGACTAAAATAGGTGGCTGTTAAGATGTAAAATATCTTTAATTTACCATCAGTTTTTCCCCCTTTGAGAGGTTGCGGCCCCTTTTAATAATTAATTGATACTTAATTTCCCTACAGGGGATCAATAATCTTTACGCCTCCCTCAACTTGCTCTTTGTGGAGTAAGTTGACCGCGAAGGGCTGCCACCCGTAGCGGCGCCCAGGGAGCTGGGGGTCATGCTCAAGGAGCCGCAGACGTGCTGAGGCTGGGTTCGAACCTGCGACCTTCTGATTACAAGGACACAGGCTTAGCCCACTGAGCCATACGCTGCCCATTTTTCTGGAGGTGAATGGATAAGCACTGAGTGAGGCACCTTCACTGGCACGTGGCGTCTTTGGGGGCTGGGAAACTGCACTGGCTGCTGAAATGTGCATGGTGCAGCCCCACCAGGCTCAGCAATAGCATTCACTTTGCCAGAAGTATGCTGGAGTTCAGGCAGTTCGAGAGAAGCCTGACAGCCGGGGGGGTGGGGGGGGGGGGATTGACAAGATGGACAGGGGTGCATGGGTATTAGTGGTCTTTATGACGCACCTGTTTGGGGGGTTTAATTTTACAAGCTGGAACGCTGTGATGATCTTGTGGATGTGATACTCACTCTGCTGTACCCATCAGCCTGTCTGCACGCTATTGACTTCAGATCTTCAGTTTGAGTGAATGCCGAGTGCCTCTCTGGGGAAGCTGAATTGCACAGAAATCCATGGAAATATCTGACCCGTGCTCATACAACTTCATACTGTTTGGCCCAGTCCATGACTGATATTTGAGCGAGCCCCAAGTGTGTAGCTCGCCTCTTTTCGAGAAGATGGCCCTTGACTGCTGCTGACAGACTGAAGTGCAGTTCGAGTGACCCCGGGCAGAGCAGGGGGAGGGGGGAGCAGATCGGCATGAGAGGAAATCGTTTTCCTGAACGTTTTTTTTTTTTGATTAATACACCTAACATTCTGAAGGCCTAAATAATAATTTTTGCCTTTTCATCAAAACCATTTGGTTTCAGTTTACTGTTTTTCCATTTGCCCTACACTGAGTAGTCAGAGTAGATTTTAAATCCCCCCCCCCCCCCCAATTTGTATCAGTGTCATGGTAGGAGACATCCTGCCTCAAGCAGCTCATTTTT
Source organism: Brienomyrus brachyistius (assembly GCF_023856365.1). Lineage (NCBI taxonomy): Eukaryota > Metazoa > Chordata > Actinopteri > Osteoglossiformes > Mormyridae > Brienomyrus > Brienomyrus brachyistius. The sequence goes on along the minus strand of NC_064535.1, from coordinate 7,746,440 downwards.
CCCTGGATGGTGGGGGTGAGATGATTTGTGGAAACTAATATCGACCTCATTAGGGACTCCTCCAGCCCAGACTGTCACATGTCACGTTATCCAGCACACAGCTCCCCTGTCCCGTATTTGGTCTCCCATCTGCAAATGTACAGTTGGGTAGAGGAAACGGAACCAGGTTCTGGAGCACTCCGTGATAAGCTGTCACTAAGCAGCGTACACACACAAATATTTCCGTGTAGGTAATGAGAAGCTGTAAATACGGGAAAATTGATACCTTTATTCCTTGTGTTATACACTTAACTCCTATAAATATTTTATTCCGGGAATTGGAATTGTTTCAGAATTTTCATTTATTTATTTTGATTTATTTATTTATTTTTATGGTTACCCGGGGTGACTGCACACAAATATGTTATGGAGCTTTCCTAGTAACAGATTTCGGCTGTGTTCCTTTTTACTGGCAGTGTCCTTAAGTGTGCTTTCCTGTTTGTGTTAATGTATGTTACTCTGTGTTTCAGGACCCTCACGCAGAGGAATTTGAGGACAAGGAGTGGACATTCGTCATTGAAAATGTATGTAAACGTTTCCTTTACAGATTGGAACAGGCCTGTTAATGTGTAATGTGAAAAATTAACTGATGCTGCCTCCTAGTGGAAAATAATTAGAATGACACCATAATTCCTACTGGTCTTCTCCCACTTTCTGGTTCGGTGTATTTTGTTGGACCCCTCCTTCATTTCCTGACTAATTTTGGTGTAATTCACAATTTTGCCCTTATGTTTCTTGGTTGTAGTCAGCATATCTGTCTTAATCTATGGGCATTGGTTGCAAAAAAAAAAAGAATTTCACACAGATTCAGGATTTTTTTTTTGGCTCATTGCTCTCGTTTGTTTGGCTTTGTTTAGCTCACTTGTCTGTTTTCTTCACCTCTGCTTTCTCGTTAGTGAATTGGAAATGGAGGTATAATTTTAATATTTCTGGTCTAGTAAGACGGAGTCTCACATGAGACAAACTTTTCCTGGCTCCTGTTCTGGGCCGCAGTCAGTAAAATGTTCCAGAAAAGGCCCTGGACAGGTAACTACCTTGCTCAAGGGCACAGCGGCAGTTTCCATTTGGATACCGACTCAAGCTCAGCAACTGTAAGAGTGCCCGGATGTGTTTTGGCGGAGGCCAGATCGCTGGTCCTGCTGTGGTGTGGAGTTGAGCCGAATCAACTTGCGACCTCAGTGCTGGGCATTGTGGAATTGGGCTGTGTCACTTTCCTTCAGACCCCTCACCCCCACCCCATTCATCCATGATGTAAGGGAAATGGATTTTGTCTGTACTGTATCATTTTTGGGGGGAGACTCAGCTGTCGATCACCAGGTGCTTGTTTGTTCGGTTGCAAATTTGAACCACTGTCTCTTACTAATAAGGCAAGAATTACAACTAAATTTCTACTGGACCACAGTGGTGCAGCGGTGGTGCACTCTGTGCTTTGCTGATGTACGGAAGCAGACTGGAACACTTTCCCAGAACAGTGAGGTAGCTGATTTGTTTTGAACGTCCCGAGAGCTGGTAGATTTCTGCTCCAGCATGATTCATGTATCCGATCCTGAGTCTGCTGGTCACACCAGTGGCCACAGGGTTGGTGGACCCATCACGAGGCTCATTTCCTAGAGCTGGCTGCTTCTAATTCCGGGTGTGTAACCAGCCTGGAATGTTCTACTGAGTCATCATTTGTGCCATCTGCTTTTGATCAGCTGACATTCGTTCTTTCAGGGTGGATAAATAGGCTTGTGTTAGACTACAAACAATTCACTCTCCCAAACTATCTCAAAGGTTTGAGGCCCACTATGTTCACCTGTAGGGCCGAGACTGTTTAATGGCACCTTTTCAAATTGCTTGATGTGGTCTCTGACAGGCAGGGTAGCTCAGCAGCCCCCAGTTCTCTGTATTGACTTCTGCTTCTTCCTCAGAAATCAGGCATCTGCTTGGACACACACAAAGGCTCGGGTCTTTGTCCAGCCCAGGGCCACCAGTCCACCTGCTCTCGCTCCGCAGGGAGCAGGAAACCCCCCCTGGGTTCGAGGGTCCACCATATTCCTCCCCCCTCCCCCCCCACCTAAAAGCCCATCTGCCAGTGCAACCTCATTAGCCCCATGTGAAGTAGCTCATGCAGAGCGACTCTGAGGAAGCCACACGCTCACCTGTATCAGGGAAGATGGAGGGAGGACATACTGCGGGGAATCTAGTCCTCGGTGCATTTTGATACTTAATAATTTGGACTTTATTAATCTATTGGGATCCACAGGATGTATATCGGCATCTGGAATGATACCCCTTTTCACATTAAGAACTACTCGATTCATCATTTTTGAAGTTTTCTCCTTGTAAGCATTGTGTTTGGTAGATGGGGCCCAGGGTGATGCCATTTTCATTTTCAGCGATTTGTGTCGCTGAAGATTATTATTTTTTTTTTGCTGGGTGGTGGGGGGGGACAGGGCAGAGGGGAGAGAAACTCATGTTCATGCTCAGCTTGTAAACTTAATTTAATTAAAGTGTCAATGGATGAGAAGAATTAACTTTTTTGAAGAGAGGAGACAAGGAAGGAGTTCCGTTTCGGCCGGGTGTGATTGATGTGAGAGGGCTCTTCAGTCCCAGCGGTCACAGGGATGGGGTTGGCGGGGGGGGGGGGGGGGGGGGGGAGATTACTTTAGCCCGTACATACCTCACTAATAACAACACGATCAAAGGCGAGCTCTGCCTCCTGCACATTCTGACATCTTCGGCCTGCATGGCAGAGGAGTGGAGAGGCACTCCATGCCCAGACCTCAGAGAGGGTGGGGGATTTGGGCGAAAGGGAATCGGGGGGGGGGGGGGGGGGGCGGTGTTATACAGACTTCAAAGACATTGCACTTGGCACTGCGCGGTGGCACTCTTTGAGAAGTGTCTTGGCTCCGAAACATTTTCCCAGCCTGCTTCTCACTTTGGGTTAGGGTGTTCAGGAAGGCACAGCCGTAAAAGTCCTTCCTGTGAGCCGCGAGCCTGAGGGGGTGACCTCATCCCAACAACAGGACATCGAGATGTGAAGCACATGCAGAACTCTGACACAGACCCTGAAATGAGTATGAATTAGTGGCTGCTTAGTGTTTTTCGTTTTTTTTTTTTTTTTGTCACGCATAATGTCATGCATGTTTATTTAGCACTTTTGACCAAAGCAACATGCATGGCAGAATCACCCAGCTTCCGTGGAGCAATTGAGGCTAAGGGTTCCATGGTGATATCACTCTGCCAGCAAGGGGATTTGAACTGGTGACCTTCTGGTCACAGACATAGAGTCCTAACCCACACACCAGTCACGGTGTATGTATGTCAGTGTGCGATGATGGTCCTCAGTGCTGGCTGCCTCTCGATGCCCATCGAAGCCTCTCTAACTGGGTAAGAGGTATGAGGAAAATGTCATGGTGTTCTTCCTGATCTGCTGTACTGTCCATTTTCATCCAACAGTCTTCCATAACCGTTAATCTGGGCCAGGGTCGTGGGGAATCTGGAGCCTATCCCAGAAAACAGTCTGTTTGCTTCATGGCGTCCTCACAAAGTCATAGACATAACCCCCCCCCAGCTTTTTATGATGATGATGTACTATGAGGGCTGCACGATATTGGATAGATATGTCAAGAATCACAATGTAGTTTTTTTTTTTTTGTGATGCATATTGTGATATTTATAAAGTAAAAAAGGAGTTTCGATATTTACTCAAAGCTATAGCCGAATGGCCCTTATCTGCCAAGAGTGACTGTCAGATAAGTGGGTGGTGCTGCCGCTAGCCAAAAAGGCCGCCTGCTTTTTTCAATGGAATCCATCATATTTCCATACAGTGAAATGCAAATGGCTTTTAGTGACCAGTTTTAGTTAGTGCTTCTGCTACCCACTCATGCTCGTGCAGAAGCAGCGTTATAATGTCCAGACAGCATGAAGGCCGGAAAAAACCTGATCTCAGTCCAGCTGACTATCACGCAGTGTGCCAATTACATGTGCATAACATACGATGATGGTATTAATATCACACGTCGCCCAGCCCTAATACTTTGCTTTCATTACTTGGATGACCCTTGCGTTCGTAATTAATTTCAGACTTTCACCGAGAGCAAGAGCATGTAGCTGTAGCTGTAACCCTTGCTTGTGAATTCCGCACTTAGCCGTCTGTTATGCAGCAAAAAGAAAGGCTGGTGCAAGAGTAGAGGAGATCAGCCTTGTGTGATCGGAGTTAACTGCCGAGCCTCTGGGACAACTGCAGGCCTGCAAGTAAGGAATGTTCATTTATACCTAGATCATTGAATTCCCACCAGCTGTGTTTCTAGGCTTTATAAGAGCATCGGTACAAATCTGCTGCATCGCAATCTGGCCGCTCCATTTTATATAATGTGTACTTCCTACTCTGCAGTGAAGTTCAAGTGCGAACGAAATCGGAGGCAACGACAAACGAAACAAAATGCATTGTGTGTCAGTGAGCTCTTTTGTAGGGTGGGGTGCAGTATCCTAGATGTAGGGCTTGCTGCACAGACCTAGTTTCTGCCAGGATACAGTAGCTGTCCCTCTAGTTTGAGCTGCAGTGCAGTGTCAGTGCCACTAGGAGACAGCCTGGGACCGGCCAGCTAGTGTAAGTGCTGTAAGCCTGGAGCCCAGTGCATTCTTCAAGTGCATTGGGGGGTGGGCGGGGGGTCAACGTGGTATCTGGTTAATGTGAAAACGAAATGAAGGCGGCCCGAGCGGTAAGCCTGCCTGACCCTTCATCAGAGAGCAGATGAAAAAAGGGGAAGAATGAGCCATTGTGTCGCGGGAAGATGATGAAATTCAGGATCCGCGCGCCTAATCTCTGGCTCAACCTCAGAAATGTTAATCCCTCTGTAGAATTATTTGAGCGGCGGATTGTATTTTGTCATTGAAATGGCACAGTGTCAAACTACCTTCCCCTCCACTCTCCCCCTCGCTATTTGTGCTGTTGCCAAAATGTAAGGCGGGAAATTGCATAATCAGAAAGGCGGGTTGACAAAATATGATTTAATAGTATCTCAAAGTTGCATGCGGCTGCCCCGCCCCCCCCCGCCTCATTCAAACATGTTATCTAAAGGTTAGAAATTTTGGGGTCACATGCTTAACGGCTATATTTAGCTGTATTGTGTGCTGCCCCCTTTGTATGAATGAATCACGATCGCAGACTGGGCCTCTCGCCGCTGGGGCTGTTCTGCCCTGACTTTCCTCAGGCTTTACACATTAGCCAAAGCAGGGAGTTGAGCCAATTCTTTCTCCGTCTTCCATTTTACCCCTGCCTCTCTTCCCCCCCCCCCCCCCCCTCGCTCTTTTCCTGACATTTTCAAAAGCATAAGAAGTGGTATTGTCGGGAACAAAAACGCACAGAGAGCTACGGCCGCGTCTGGGGTCTGTCTGTATTGTGCCCGAAAGCCTTGGATATTGCTAACACTCGCCGGGCCCCTCCTACTCGCTCCGCTAATACGGCGCGTCATGGCAGCGGCGGCAGTCCAACGGGAAGGAGTTCAGACATGGAGAAACTAGTTGTGGCCTCTTCTCTGGCTCTCTTTGGTTTCCTTCGGCGTCTGGTGTATAAATACTGGCCACGTAGACGTAGCAGATTATTGTAATACTTGCTAATCTGCTTTAGAGCTCGAAGTCACTCGGTTGTGTTGTGTCCCGTCCCCCCCCCCCCCCCACCTCCCCCCATGCTTTGTCTGAATGCTGTCAATATGAGCTTTGTGTCTGTTGGTGACCTGTAGCCACTCGTGGACATTTTCCAAATCCGTTAAGTCTTTCCTACTCCATGTCTTCTGTATTCCCGCCTTTGCCTGCCTGATCACATGCTGGCCCCTCAGTATGGTGCGGCCTGCAGGGGAACCAGAATCCCCGTTAATGTTATGGGCTCTTTCTGCATGTTTGAGACGATCAAAGCTGCCGATGGGCACCCTATCAAAACGATTGTTCCCCACTAGAAAATCTCAGACTAATTTATTTAGTGTTGTCTGTATAGGGAAACGAATGCTTTTTCATGTGTTTCCCTTTATTTGAGTAGCTTGGTTATTGATGACAAATATTTGCTGTTTTCTTTTAATTTTGTACTACTCTGTGTGCTGTGAAGAAATTTGGATAATTATTGCTGTTCTCTAAATAGAAGATAATTGGAATCTGCAGTGCTGTATGACAGGTGGAATGGGACTTGAATGTGGGTGATTCTAAGCTCTCTGGTTGCCAGTTTGATTACAGTTATCTGTTGGTCAGTGGATTGTTTCCTTTACACTGAAGGCAGTATAGCTTAGTTTTCCTCTGCTCTACCTTGGTTACTTCCTGTTAGAGTTATGTCCCTTATTTCACCTTTTATATGTCTCTCTGTCCTCATCTTTTTGTCTACCGCGGACCTCTGCATGATCACAGAAAAACATAAACCCAAACAGAAATATATTTAGGGTTTTGCAGTGTTTGAGGATTGACGCCAAGCAAACATTCCCAAAGTGTGCTCTCCATATCTAATCCCATTTTGTGAAACATGTTAGGTCAGTTGAAGTACACTACAGACCTGAAGTTTCAGCCCACCCTTTATTTTTTTTTTAGAAATAAATGATACACTGCTTTTTCAAATTTTTATTACAAGAAAATATTAGAAATACTTAAAAGAAATGTTCTTGAAGTGCAGTATAATGATTTACTGTACATTTTAATGCGAGTGCCTTAGTACGACTTTCAATTAAAAAAAATACCTACCCCTTGCCTTTATCACAGCAACACAGATTCACAGCATCCTTTCCAGCAATTTTTGAAAATAACTTGTGTCCAAACCCTCCCAGCACCGTTTCAAGCATGCAAACGGCGCTGTCTCATCTGCTAGACGCTCATTTTAAACTTGTTGGTCCATCTTGTCCAATGTATGGATTTTTTGTCCATCCACAACACCCGCTCCCAGTGCTGAATACGCTGGTGTTTGTGGTGTTTAGCCTATAGTAGACACTTTTTCTTGCTAACACCATGAAGTAAAGGTTTTCTGGCAGCAAGTCAACCATTCAGTGCAGCTGCTCCCAGTCCTTGCTTGACTGTAGTAAGAGATATCGGTTTCCCTCTGTTCACATTAATCACAGCCCTCAGACCATTACTCATCTTCCAGTTTCTTTTGCATGTCACAACTAAATGTTGATCTTCATCCTTTGATGTCATTTTCCTCGCCCCAAACTGTTTTCTGGTCACTGTTGCTTCCTGTCAGTCTTTTTCTCTGTAAACAGTAGGTATTCTGGGTATTTGGTATTGAGAGAACCCTTCTTCCCTCAAAACTTTTGATTTGAACCCCTAAGTTCAACTGTTAGCTGTACCTTTCTAGCCACAAGCATAAAAATAACAAATATTTATCAAAACGTCTGACTTATCTGTTATGATACAGTATAACAGAAGATTGAAATGTGGAGCAGACTGTGCATTAAACCTCTCACAAACTGATCTGCGACAAGGCATGTCTTCTTCAAAACCAATAGTTTCAGCCTTTGTGGCTAAATAATGTGGTACTACAAGCTATAAAATACTGAAAACAGGTCAGTTACATTTATTTTAAGTACAGACGCTCCTCTATTTATGAACTTTCAGACATACGAACGAACAGTCCAAATTGTGTTTGTTGGGCTCCCGTCTCCTGTCCGCAACACAATTTTTTTTTCTTTTTTTCTTCCGCATAGTACGACTTCTGGCCGCTACTCCCTCCGCGCAGCAGCATAGCGTGCGTACTCCCAGGATTCTAGTTCTTTATACTTGCATATACCCTTAAGTTGTTATTCAACATCATGTTATGAACATTTCAAGTTACGAACGGCCGTTCAGAACGTATCTCTTTCGCAAGTAGAGGAGTGTCTGTATTTCTAATACTTTCTGTAATGTTTTTAACAAAGCATTGTGCCGTTTGTTTTTCTAAAAATCCTTGGGTGTGGCCGTAACGTCTCGTCTGTGGTGTATATCTTCACGACACTGGCTCTGAAGAACTTATAGAAGCAGGGATTAGTCGTCATGCAGAAGGAAGCTTGGATTGTTCATTACCAGGCTCTGTTAGCTGACTCTACAATTCTTCCTCCTTGTTCGGTTTCAAGCCATTTTCCTCCTACAAACCATGCCTGTGTTTTCCCCAAGTGTTGTTGGTATTGGATTTTATGCTATAATTGGACACCACAGACTATAAGAGTAATGATACCCGCCTAAAAATGCAGGAATGAGAGTTTGGTCAGGTGAATTCAATCACTCGAGTCTGACCTGCTTTCAAAGAGTGGGCGCTACAAATTTGCCAACACAAACATTGAATAGGCTAAGAATGGGCTATCTTCTTGGAGGAGGATGCACAGGAGGTACTTTGGTCTAGAATGAGGTTAGATGTTCAGCTTTTTAAAAGATCATGACCAGTGCAGGTTTCTAGGACATCAGCGACTTAATGTTTGGAACTCCCACCTGAGTTTTAATCCCCACACCCTCTTATCTGGATCAGTTAGGTATTCATTTTCAGTTGTTCAACCTGGTTTGAGGCGCCTAGAGAAAGGAGACAGACACATTGTCCCTTTTATTACCCATCATTCCCTGTGTTTATCCACAAGCCATACATAAGGGCTGTCTGACTGAAAGAATTGCCCCTTGACCTTCCTTGCATGGCAGGCTACAATGCCATAAAGATTCTAGATGTTTTGTCTGTTGAAGGAATCTCAAGGTCCATAGGACAAGTGTCCAGTTGTCAGACTTTCAGAAAGGTAAGAGTAAATGTTGGGGTTTGGTTTTCGTTTTTCCCTCTTAAAAAGGTGATGTACAATGGCACATTGACAGCTGAAGTGCCTGAAGTTGCTTAAGGTCCACAAGGTGTTGAAGGTAATGTGTTCACATGCATGAAGGGTCTAAGAAGTAGGGAAACGTGTCCAAGAAAAGCCTCACTTTTCACAAGCACTGTTGGCATCTTTCATTTGTGTGTCATTCGGCGTGATGTTTTAAGGATAATCTTTTCCCTCCTAATCCAAATACATTTTAAAGGTATTGCACACAGCTTAATCTGTTATGGTGATCTACGTTTCAGTCATACAGTTATCTTTGCCAGGCATCAGTTTTTTGGTTGTGAAAGCTGACCTTGTGCAGAATTGTAGAGCAATCAGTGTCAGTTTATACAGGCAACTCACAAGAATTATAACCTGTCACCTCCATCTTAAAGCTATGCAACAAAATTTGATGGTGTTAAGATTGTCTGTCTGAAAAGGGATATGAAATATTGGTTGCCAAACAGGTATTGAGTCTGCAGTTTGTCCCCACCTCTCAAAAGTGCAAAGAAGTCTTCAAAAAATACCAAAGGTGGTCTATGTTGTTATGTAGATGTAGACTGCCTAGAATCACTGGGTCTTTGGAGAGCAGAGATATTTAACATGGCCGTCCGATAACTGTGTAGTCTTGGTACAGTGGGGTGCTGTCAGCAGTAGTTTGTTAGGGTGTAGCTCACCGTCTTTCTGCCCTAGTGGCAGACAGGACTGCTCAAGACCGATGGAATAGTCTACCTCTCTCGTCTAGCAGTTAAAGCCATGTATCTGTTTTTCCGAGCAGTTGCACTTTGGACACTGCTGTCTCGTCCCGGAATGCCCTATCCGTATTTCAGGGCTCTGGTTCCAGTTTGGAGTAGCTTCACTATAGGAAGCAGTAGCTTAATTCCATCCATATAGCCCTTCGAGAGAGATCTAAGAATGTCCTTTAGGATTGCCGGCATAAGGATAGCCTAGCTAGGCAAACCAGGGAAGAATCGCGTGCTGCGTCAGTGGAATGAATTTGCCGGTAATCTGGTGGCACTTTAATTCTATGTTTATATAATATTTAAAAATAAATTTCTCCCCAAAACATAACTGCAATGAACACCTTGGCCTTGTGGTCATTTATTAGTGGTCTGTTTACAAGAAGTGGCTGGCATCTAGACACTGCCTTGCCCTCCCCCCTCCAAGAAACCACAGAACTGGTTAATTCAGAATCTCAAGAATCCTTCTCAGATGGTAGGTGTAAAAACCTTAATCTGTATAATGCACATTTCAAAATTGATATGGAGGTTACACAAACAGGATAAGCACAATAAGCCATTCGTTTCTGGGGCTGTTTTTGCTGATACATCTGAGATAGGTCTCCTGTTCAGGATGAATGATCAACCAGTAACATTTTCAGTCTCCATTGGTAGCCCATCTATCCATCACAAATAGCTGTTTGCCCTGCTATGGTGTGCAGTCAAACACTGTCCTCCTCTGATCCTTTTCCCCTGCAAAGGCTTTGCTGTGAATTATTTAAGGTCTCTGTAGTTTAGGTTTGTTAGGAATACTATACTGTATAGTTGCCTGTAGGGGGCAGCATCCCCCTATCCTGCATGTTCTCAAAGTCCCCTTTAGTGCGATTTCATTTCTGCAGATACAGTAGCATGTTATTGAATGTCGTATCCTGTAATAAATCATAAACGTCTCACTCTCCCATACATATTTGCATATTGCCCCAGCCATGGATATTAATCTTGAGCACTGCTGTTTGTGGTAGGCAAACGTGTACAGCTCTGTTCTGGAGGAATTCACATATTTCTCACTATTTCTTCAGAGAGAGCCTAAACCTATTTTATGTATTTGGTGCATTTTAAAATTCATTCATAAACTATCTACACACACTAGGCCGTTAGTTGGGGAGCATACCGTTCTGTAATCTCTCTAAGCGGTTGTCTGAATAGCATAGTCTGTGTGGGTGGTGCACTGCGTTTCCAAATGATTCGACAGCACGCAAATGTCAACAGAAATGTCAAGGGCTCTCCTTTGAATCTCTTATACTTCCTTGTGTTAATCTTTACTTGCAATGGTTGATGGGGCCGGTGAAGGCCTTTCTGAAGAGGAGAGACCCTCCATGCCTGATTTTCTTAGGTACCCCCATGAGGTGGTGGATTGCTCTGCCTTGGCCCCGATGGACCGTCTCTGAGTGCATGTGAAGGGCATCTCTAGCCATGTGGTCCATGTGGGAATCCCAGTGCCTCTTGGTATATGGCTAAGATCTTGTAAGCAGAGGTCATCAGCTACATCCTCTTTGGTTGTTTTGAAATCTGTAACTTGGTCTTATTTTTTTTTTTAAGTGTCTTATTGGGTTATTGGGTTATCCTGGTGACCATTTAGATAGGTAGCTTTCTCTAAGATGTCCTGCTTTCTGCCTCGGTCTTCTGGCTTTCTAAAGGCATTTTTGTTGTGATGTTTGACACCATCTGTCTTGTTTCTGGTCGTCCTTTTTCTGTCTTCAGCTTTCCCAAGCACCGTCCTCTGGGTTTTCGTAAAATGCACCAAACCAGGCTGGTTACTTGTGCTTCTAGTGAAATGAGAAGGTGAATGCAGTGTGACACTCAAACCTGTGCCCTGGGTGACGAGATGCCCTGCCCTGGCTCCTCTGCTCCACCTCCTCCTTTCCCTCTTTCAGGAGTCGCCCTCAGGTCGGCGCAAGGCCCTGGCCACCAGCAGCATCAACATGAAGCAGTATGCCAGTCCCATGCCCACGCAGACAGACGTCAAACTCAAGTTCAAGCCCCTGTCCAAAAAGGTGGTGGCTGCCACCCTGCAGTTCTCGTTGTCCTGCATCTTTCTGCGTGAGGGCAAAGCCACGTAAGTTTGCTAATGGATAGGAGCAGCTTATCGGTTTCATCCAAACACCCCCTACTTCTCCCACATATTGGGTCACCTGGTTTCTCCCACATATTAGGTCACCTAGTTGTCTCTTTTTCCCACCCTCCTAGCTTCTCCCCCTGACATACCTTACATTCCCATCATGCCATATTTATCTCAGCCCCCCCCCCATTCCCTTTAAGTCTCATACTAGTTCTCCCCTATCACTTTTTTTTCCCATGATTTCCTCTTCACCTCTGTTGTTCGGCGCTTGTCTTCTGGGCTCTGATGTTGGTAACTTTGTCTCCCGGAATCCCCGTGGGCCCAGACTACGCGCACAGAAGGCCTCTCGGCGTTCTTACACAGGCACACATGGGTTCCGCACCGGCATTCCAGACGCCTTTCCACCTCACGCTGTACATAAAACTTCCCCCGGATTTGCCCGGCCAAAGCAGCCCTGCCTTCTCTGGCAGCCGGCTGACCTCAGTTAACCTCGGGTGATTCCACCGGTCACAAATAAAAACTCCATTACATAAGGTCAAATAGTCTGTGCGGCTGCAGAACAGAGTGCAAGCCTTCAGGGGGTGGGGGGGGTGCGCGCAAAAGAGATAGATAAAGAGTGCTAATCCGCTAGTGTTATCTCCCTATGGCCTGTGCTGCACCTCTGCAGGAATGCAGGCCGTTACTGCCATCTCATCAACTTGCCCACCACCGGCACCGCTCTCAATTTACAGTCTTTTCTCAAGCTCCCCTTTATGTTGAAGCCGCTATTGTGTAGACCCTCTCATGTCATGATGTGATGGAAAGGGCCATGAAAAGCCTCTTATTCATGCTGCTTTTACTACTAGTTTCAGCAATTTTTTCTTTACTCTAGATCTCAATGGTGGTGATGTACCAGTGATGTATCCGTTTTCTGTAGTGTATGGCGGTGTGTCTCTTCTCAAGCACGTTTGTCATTTTCCTAGTTTGCGTGATTCTGGCGAGTTCTGCTCCAATCCCGCGACTCCGCTAGGTGGTTGTCCTTGTGATCTTTTGAGCTGTACATTGGTGGTAGACCGCCTAGTCATGTGACTGCTTTGTCACAGGGATGAAGACATGCAGAGTCTCGCCAGCCTGATGAGTATGAAGCAGGCAGACATTGGTAATCTGGATGACTTTGAGGAGGAGAACGAAGAGGACGAGGAGAACCGGGTGAATCAGGAAGAGAAAGCTGCCAAGATCACAGGTGAGGAGAGGCCTGGAGAGTGCAGCGCTTCCCTGGTCAAGTTAACTGGTTGCCTGGCTTGTCAGTTTCAGAATATACCGTTCCTCAGCTGCAGAACCAATGCATGCTAAAAGCTGGCAGAAATCCAGAATCCTCATGGATGAGCAGGATAAACAGGATGAAGGACCTCAGTGCTGGTCCTGAGTATGAATATAGTCAGTGTTGGGAATTTCGGGTCCCGAAACTACAATTCCAGACCAAGATTTTGTCTCTACCAACCAGCTGAGCATAAAGAGTCAGTCACAAAGTGCTCAGCTGGTTAGTAGAAACAAAATCTTGGTCTGGATTTGTAGTTCCTGGACTTGAAATACCCAATACTGAATATAGTGTGATTCCATTGCCTTCGTCAACCCACATGTAAGTTGGTTGAAGATGCTTAGATATTTCATGCATTGCTGGGCAGGTAGGCGTGAAACCTGCTGCATTACTGCTCCTGCCCCCACCCCCGGATCTATGCTGCTGTATTAGATGGAACTGAGCTGCTGCTGCCAGCTTTGCTAGCATTCTGCTGACAGGCAGCGGCGCAGACTAACCTCCATGCGACGCTGTGCTGGTGTCTTTGGGGGCTTCCTAGGTGGTAAAGTGTGCGGCTCCCGTTTCCCGATGGCTCATTCTTCTCCCGGCCACCTTTTCGTTTGCAGAAATAGTAAACCAGTTGACTGCGCTCAGCAGCTCGCACGAGGAACCCGACGACTGCCTAAAGTGGCCTAATAAGCCAGCCGCTAAGTCAGCCAGTTCTTCTGAAGGTCTTTGAGGTTTTTTCTACCCCCACCCCCCCTTTCCTTGTCACTCTGGTATCTCGCCCGTGCTTGTAGTGGTGTGGTCGTGCTGCCTGACCCATTCCTTATTGTTCGCGCTCGGATAAGCTGCATTGATTTTTCTTTTCTCCATCTGTGGTCGCTGATGTTGTTGTTCTTATCGTTTTTGTTTGCATTTTTGTTTTTGTTCCCTCCCCACATATATGCTCCTCTGCAGTTTGCAGTGAACCCCTGACCACCGAAAACAAAATTCACACTTCTTTCTCAGAGTACCTGAACATGGATACTTAGTTTCTTGTAGCAAGTATTTTGGAAAGTGCTTTGCAAAAGATACCTGCGTGGATTTGGACTTCTAAAACAAATGTTTCTTAATCCGTTTTCTTAGCTGGCTGCTGTAGTGGAAAAATTTCCAAAGATCTTCACCTAACGGTCGAATAGATGCTTGCATGACTAGTCAACGTGTTGAATTATTAGCATTTCAAGTAAAGACATGCTTTTAAACACTACATTTCCTGCTCTCTGAAGACAATGGCTTAATGGGAGAAAACGGGAGTGGTCGATCACTATAATTTTGTATTGCTGTCATTAGGTATTAATAATAGACCAATTAGTCTCACACAAACACACCTATTGGTGTTTATACTACAATAGATGGTGAATATAAGAAGGTGTACTGTGTCAGCGTCAATGGCCAAACATGGTTCAGAACGCAGTGGCCCGTCTGTGAAGTGGAATGCCACACCTCCTTATCTGGCTCGAGGCACTTGAGGGCCACGTAGAGTGCGACACTGTCCCGTGGCGGCGGCTGGACCTTTTGGGATTCCAGGTGCTAGGCTGTAACTCTGCTTTCCCTCCAGCAGTAGATGAGGGTAGAGTCTCCCATCAGGAACTTGGCGAATAGGGCTTGTTCTGGCTGTACTGCTGCCGAAATGGTTCACTCCAAAGTGTAGATTTTATTATTTGTTTTTTTTATATTTTTGCTGCTCATTATTATTTCTTTTCTTTTTTTTCTTGTTCATTGATGCGTTGTGTAGGAGCCATATGTCTCCTGTTGGGCTGTGTGGATTGACCTCTTTGGCTGGTTGGTTGTTTACTGATTAATTATTGCTGCTATTGTTTGGCAACAATCGCCTGCAGAGCTCATCAGCAAGCTAAACTTCCTGGAGGACGATGACCAGGGTGACAGCAGCATGGCCACCAATCCCTTTGAAGACCACGGGGACTCCGAGCTAAACCCTTTTGGGGACCCAGACGAGGAAGGTATGAGGAGGTGCTTAGTTGGAGGCGGGTGTGTTCTTTCACTAAATGATCGTGGTTCTTTGGTATAAGCCTGCTTAGTGACCCTAGCTTTGTAGTCTCCCCACCCCCCAAATATTAAAATCACTTGCAAAGCACGTGTTTTTCTTTGTTTTGGGAATTTCACAATTAAAAGCAGAAAGTGAACAGGATTTTCCACACCTAGCAGGCTTAGTTCGCTTTCTGGCAGTTTGTTATATTTTTGTAAGTGATTTCATGAGGGTGTCACTGTATGAAAGCCTGGCGCTCATCAAACTCTGTAACGGTCCCCGATCGCTCTGGGTGACATTCCTCGTCACCCGTGATGACCCAGCCATTCATGGACCGGGCTCACGTTAAAGGCGTGATGCTTGCTCACGATGAGAACGTTGGGCTGAGACTTGTTAGCCTTTTCAGGTACTGGCAAGACGTGTAAATTGACATGACATGTCTGTTCGTTTGTTTATTTAGATACGCTCTTTTGAGTTAAAGCTATAGTTTGTTGAGTGCTGCTGCCTTCAGATGACCTTAGAATAATGTCAAATGTCTCTCCCTGCTTCAGAAACAGGCCATTGACTGACTTGGCAGCGCACCACGTCTGCAGACAAACTCTTAAGTGTCTGTGTAATCTCCTTCACAGAGTCCATCTCCAAGCCCGCCTTCGTGGCCAGACAGAAGGATGAGGAAATCGTCTATGACGTGGATCCCACCAACCCATTCAACGAGCCGGATACCGATTCGTCGCAGTACGGAAACCCCTTCGATGAGACAGACCTAGAACTGGACACCTCCAAGGCTGAGCAGTCACCGCCAAAACCCAGCAAGAAGAATGTGCATCCGGTGGACATGAGCAAATACCTCTATGCCCATACTGCTCCGGCGGATGAGGAGGAGCTGGATGAGTATGTACTTGGCTGACTGCCACCATCCTCATCTTACCGTATGAAACTTATCTCATTAATATGGTTTCTGTAATTTTCTGCACCTGCCTGATGGTTAACCCTGTCCCCACACTCTTGCTGTCACAGGTCCAATCCCTTTTATGAGCCCCGCACTTCTAGTCCAGCACAACCCATGACCCCCACTCTGGAGGCGAAAACCAAGAGGAAGGCCCCTGTAGCCCCTGCAGTCGCCCCCACGGCCCCGACACCAAATACTCCCCCCGAGAAAGTGGCGGGTGGTCTTGCAGGAGTGAGGCAGGAGCTGGCCTCTTCCTCGCCCAAGGTGAGCAGTATGTCGTAGGGCGCCGCATTCTCCCAGGCTTCAGCATGAAACTTCAGTCAGTGTTGATATATTCCAATCATCTGCCTTATCTGACTGCATGAAATATCTAATGTAGTTCGTGTTATCTTGTCTACAAGAATTGCATAGTAGTCTTCCCACACCTCGTCAAAGTCTAATTCCTTTTACCATGCAATGAACGAGTGGGATCTGATGGTACGGGAAACGGCCACGTGGTCATTCATTCATCCACACTCTCATTTATGGTGCAGATCTTCAGAAGAACTACCCAGGTACCAGTTGGTTGAGACTTTTAGATGTGGTGATAGAGAGGCATGGAAGTGTGTCGGTATGAGGACTGTAGCAGTTCATAGACACTCAAAACTAAGCATTGGCTTATTGAATATTGTGTGAATTTAAACATCATGCAGATGTGTTTTTTGAAATGTATGAAGAACAGGATTCAAGTCCACAGTCCTGGACATCTTATGTAGCTTTGGCTTCCAGCATTAGAATTAAGCTTTTCCTTTGTCATGATTATAGCTGAAAGGGATTCATGGGGGGAACTCTCCACAGTGGCCAATGGAAAGGGAGATGGAGCTATGTCTGGGGGTGGTGGAAGTGTCTGTCTGAAGATTCTGCTTATGCACCATCTTATAGTAGCATCTGGGGGGAAAACTCAAAACGACACTTTAGAAGATTTTTGAAAGAGCAGGGTTTATTGTGGAAAGTTTTGAAGGAGAGAGGTCAGATCTTTCTTAGAAAATCCACATGGTCGGGCACACTCCCCACTCTACAAATTTAAAGAAATAATAATTTTGTTTTTATTAATTTATTTCTCATGCAGTTTGAGGCTTAAAGATATTTGAGTCATATGAGCTACCACAGAAAGAGAACACTGATTTCTAGCATTTAGCTGATCTAGTTCATTAACATCTCAATTTCTTGTGAAATCCTACATAAAACAGTGAGTCGCATCGGGTAAAATTCCACTCCACAAGTCCAGCCTTGTTCCACTTCCCTCTGACACGCCATGCTGCCCCAGGTGGACCTGTGGGTTTAGTAACACTCTATCCCTGCTTCTGTTCAGACAGCCTTGTGGTGCAGTTGTCGCTCTGGTGACTAAATGAGATTAAAGTCCTTCACCCAGGAACCTCTGTCAGGACTGGGACTTGAACCCACCGTGTCCTGCTATCCAGAGTAAGCTAACTGGTCTGTCAACACTTCAGACTGGGGTGAGGCCAGGCTGCATGTCTGAGGCCTGAGGAGACGACGGAGCTCTAGGTCCTGGTGCGACGCTGCAGCATTAAGGCAGATGATTCTCCTTAATCCCTCCCACGGGCCGTTCTGTGTTTGAATGTTTTGCAAGAGCTGTTTGTTTTGGCAAGTTTGAAGCCGTCGGGAGGTGTGGGTTCTCATCCTAACGCACTTTTCGGTCAGCAGCACGCATGGCTGTGAATGCAGTATTTCCTGCCTGACGGCCACTCGTTGAAGTTCAGTTACCATCTGTTCTACATCAGTGCCCCCTGTTGACAGTATATTGCAATGACATTGGCAGACGGGAAGTGGGAAATCTGTGGAATTTTTAGAATTCTCCTGTTTGCGACCATGTATAAAAAGGCATTTACATATGTGGTGCATCCCAAATGAACTGAACGCTCTGGGAACTTTGATGTTGGGTGCCAGCGTGGTTTTCTTTCATTTCGCAGCTTTATTTGTTTGATTTATTTCCCCTAGCAATGCAGTAGGTAAAATCAGTTAATGGAATTAACATTAATTTGGTGTATGAATTGCGTAAGCATTTCTCTTGGTGGCTCTGCAGAGCTAGTGGTGGGTGGTGGATGAGAGGGCGGAGAATCTGCAGTATTTACTCCCATCTCCATCAGGGTAAGAAGGTGTCTAAGGTGGCCTTCTGTGTGGACCCTTCATGCAAAGCAAGGTGACTTTTGTCCCCTCTATTTTTTTTTTCTTCCTCGTTTTTGGAGCGAAGCTGGGGATTGCTGGGGTGTGTGTTGCTGATCAGCCAAAGGAGGTATCAAATCTATGGCAGACACTGACACTTAGGGCTAGGGTGGTGGGTTAAAGTTGTCATAGTTGGGGTTAAGGTTATGGCCACAGAGACGAATGGAGAGTCCCCATAATGATGTGTGTGTGTGTGTGTGTGTGTGTGTGTGTGTGTGTGTGTGTGTGTGTGTGTGTGTGTGTGTGTGTGTGTGTGTGTGTGTGTGTACGTGTGTGTGTGTGTGTGTGTACGTGTGTGTGTGTGTGTGTGTGTGTGTACGTGTACGTGTACGTGTACGTGTACGTGCACCAAAGCACCCATCTTTCCCTACAGCCATGGCAGCAACATGACTAGTCAGACAGCTGTTTCTGGATTTTCACCAATTCCACGTTGCCGGAAAACTAACTGCGAACTTCTGCCCTCCCGACAGTCTCTGTCAAACTTTGCCGTTTTTGATTCGTCATACTTTTCATTAAATGTTCTATGTTTTCACATCACAAAGCACCAGTCTGGTTCCAAGCCTTGGAATAGCTGCTGTTCTGGTGTCACAGAATTATCAGTGCCAAAAATCTGCATGCAGAGCCAAGGCAAAGTGTCCAGGTCTTCCGAGTACTTGCAGAGAAAGGGTTCGAGTTGTTAGTTTTCAAAGGGGTTTAAAATCTCAGGTTTTCTTGTGTCCAGTGTTTTTTGCTTCTTGGGATTACTGCATTGCGCACGGAGAGGCTGCAGAATGGGCTCGGCGACAAAAAAGACGAAAGCAACAATGAATCTTAGTGCAGTTTCCGGGAAGTGTACCTGTTTGAGCGAGGAAGTCCTTGGCCTGCGAATTTCGAAAATCCCATAATCCTCTGTGTTTGATGTTTCGGAGCTAATGGCTTTTATTAGGGTGAGGCCAAAAGGTGCTTTGTGTGGAGAGCGGTTGCTTGCCGTGGTTTTGAATGACATGGTGGGGCAGGGAGAGAGAGGGGTAACTTTAGCTTAATCTGGGCTTATCCTGGCCCAGCACACAGGTGTGTGTGGCCCTAAACTCAGGTTGGGGGGGTGGTGGTCCCAGGAGATCAATATTATCCCTTGTTGCTAGTGATAGCTAAGGGGGGAGCTTGGCATCCCCTTACCCAGGCCCCATCCGTCTCCCATTCCCCTGTTCTTACTGGCGGAATACTTGTTTTTAATTACATCGAATCAAATGTAGTCCCCCCACCTTGCTTCTGAAAGACAAAGATGTCTCACAAATGTGTACGATCTTGCAGCTCTTTGATGTTCTCATTGGCTTGATTAGCATGATTGACATGCGGCAGCAGCAGCAATAATACCTTTAATCATCGTGTAAATGGCTCCCTCGCCTGACCCTTTGCCTTCCCCCGTCTGCTTGTTGCAGAGGCATGCCTCTGCCGGGACACTCCGCTGCACCACTCGCCTGAGAGCAGGCCGCATCCTAACTGGGAACCATGTCAGCCGGCCAGTTTCCTCCACAATTGCTCTTCCTATTCATCCTATTATATGTTATTTTCTTAACCGGAGCCGTAATCCAGAGTGGCTTACAAGGCTTATAATTGTAGAGTTAATCTTTTTATACAGCTGGATATTACCGAAGCGGTTCAGTTTTAAGCGCCTTGTGCAAGATTATCAGGACCTTTCTGGGAGCTGAATCTCACATATCTGGTTCCTTTAGGCCTCTTTGATGGCCCAAGGACGAGCCAGGGCTGGCATGCATGTGGGTGATCGAGCGCCTGAGCTGTCTTCATGGTGCCTCCTGATGCTAGCCCTAATATGCTTGCTTGAGCATCCTTGCCATTCCTTTAGATAGTAAATACTCCCCTACCCCCCACTACCCTCTGTACTTACCAACATGGCATCCCTCAGTCCCCAGGCCCAGTGGGGAGCCGTAACTTGGGCGCCATGCCTGAGTCCCAGCCTCCCCACGAGCTTTGAAAAGCCACGCCCGACCAATCATAGCTGTGCTTTCAAAGCAAGGTGCCGGCGCCAGGGGCAGCATGGCGGCGGCTGCTGGCATCCGTCCGCGCCACGTGACTGCGGCGTGCCCCGGCTCCGCCGCCTGAAAGCTTCATTCTTCTTCAGGGCTTTTGGCTTGAGTGCCGGTGGAGGGAGTGACAAGCCTTCAGGCCAGCTTTGATGGTCCACTTTAATTCTGCGGGCAAAAAGAACTGCTAAGGAAAAGGTCTCTCATGCGCATTAGTGAGACCTAGACTCTGGGTCAACCCCCATCTCTGCTGTTAATGGGGGCCCCTATTAGAAAACGTCGATCACTCTTCACACTCCAGTTGATGCATCCAGCCTTCAGTGTATAGTGGTGTCTTCCTGAATATCCTTCACTGCAGGAGCTGGTCCTGTACACTGATCCAGTTCTGTAGATGGCATATTTTTTTTAACACAAAGAGTAGAGTTTTGCAACTGCATCTCCAATTACCTCATCAAAGATCTACCCAAGGCAGCTGAGGGAGCATTTAAATTAGATCAGTGTCTCACAATTTTAGATGCCTTTTCTAAATCCTTCTTTTAGTTTTTTTTTTACTTTTTACTTAATTTTTTTTTTTTTTTTTTTACGGAATGTTGTTTTGTCAGCAGAATGGTGATGATGCACAGGTGACATTGTGGCTGAAATGGAAGCTGTTCTCAGTGCTGTAGTACATTTTTGGTCATGCATATGTTTTAGCTACATTTGTTTGTCCTGCTTGTAATGACTCTTTCATGGTTAAAACGGCGTTTGAACGAATGCCTGTTTTTCTGACGGATCAAACGGCCCGATGTGGGGGTGTGTCTTTTTTTTGTTTATATATATATATATATATATATATATATATATATATATATATATATATATATATAATTTAAAAAAAATGAAAATTTCCCCCTCCTGGCGACATCAATCGAGCCAACGTTCACTAGCGCGTGCGTGGGAAAACGCCGCTCACGGCCCCCGCCTCTTGTCACGGCAACCCAGAGCTACATCTTACACGTTATTACGTGCCGCCGTACATTAGGGATTAGCGTCGCGAGCAGGCTGCATCGCGGTGGCGTTCTGTTTTTTCCCCTACATACGCCCCCCTCCCACCAAATTGAATTTAGTCATGGAGTCATCGCTCAGCATGTGTGGAACTGCAATTACATAAAGCTGCCTCCTTCCCTGTAGTTACTGTAGGTGCATAACATACAGAACGGGCGATGAAATCCTCTTGCCTCGCTGCACACAATGTCAACTTAATCCTTTTGCTGTGTGTGTGTGTGTGTGTGTGTGTGTGTGTGTGTGTGTGGGTTTGCATAGATCACATTTGGGGACCAAATGTCAAGTAAAACCTGAAACCTTTTTACTTTTGGGGACACTTCTTCAGGTCCCCATTTGGATAACCTCAATTTTATTAAAATCAAATGTGAATGCAATCAGAAAAGTAAAAGTGCCAAAAGTCTTGTATTTTGGTTGGTTTCTTATGGTTAAGGTTAGGTCTCGGTAGGGGTTAAGGGTGTCGTGATTGGGATTAGGGTTTTCCCCATAGAAATGAGTGGACGGTCCCCATTTAGATAGGAAGACCAACTTGTGTGTGTGTGTGTGTGTGTGTGTGTCTGTGTGTTTTAATCAAGTTCAGAATTACCTCCAAGTAAAATAGTGGCAAAATGTTCCAATATAACACTTTAGTTTTAAGCTGTATTTTTTTTTTAAATCACAAAAGCCCCCTCTCTCAAATATGGGGTTCCATGTCTATAGCTATATGAGCTTTAATTTTCCCATCTGTATTTTTTTTCCTCCAGTGATACTGGACTTTTTATTGACAATTTTTCTGATTTAAGTGCAAGTAGTTTGAGGGCAATAGGTGGTGTATATTTTGACTGTTACAGCTGCTAAGATCTGACTCCATTCTTCCACTGAGAAACCGGTCTCTTCCTTTACTTACTGGCGGGTCTGCATGACTTGCTCCCACCACTGTTGCCTGCAGTTATAAATCCAGATAGAGAGGTAGAAATGTCAGGATGCGTCCCAGCATGCTCTAGGGTTTTCCGGCTTCTTTGGGTAATCTGTTGTGCACGTCCTGTACCTCCACATTACATGTTTTTAAGGAGTTTAGAAATTTATCATGTTCCCTTGACAGTGTGAAGTTCACATTTTTCCAAACTGTAGTTGGATTTGGTCACCTTATTTTGGGCTTGATGCTTCATGCTTACAGTCGCAGTTATATTTGAAGGTCATGGTACTTTCCGGATACGTGGCAGATATTTACCTCTCATGGCTGTTCCTTGCTTGTTTGCTTGTGCGTATTCATATGTAACATGTTTTCCGTTCAAGGGTAGTAAGTTCTTTGCAAGCCTTTATTTCCCCTTATAAAAACCTTTTACATCTGTCTTGTTTTTTTGTAATGCAACCGGAGTAATTAATTGCACTGTAACATGTTAATAAAAACTCCCCACAAAGATAAAAATGCAAGTATGAGTGTGTGTGTGTGTGTGTGTGTGTGTGTGTGTGTGTGTGTGTGTGTGTGTGTGTGTGTGTGTGTGTGTGTGTGTGTGTGTGTGTGTGTGTGTGTGTGTGTGTGTGTGTGTGTGAAGGTGATTATTTGATTTGTGGCCTAAGCAACCTCAAGTGAAGTGGGTAATTGTGGTTGATCTGTAATCTTCCTCGCGGTGCACAGACATTAGGGAAGCTGTACTATCTGGCCTGTGTCCTCGCTGGACATGACACTGTGTCGTGCCCCCCGTCCCCCCCACAGGCCAGACGCAGCCCTTCTTGGTCAAGCGATAACCCTGCTTGTGGTGTTTACTGCTCATCTACTTCTGCAGCTAAATGTCTCCACCTCCTACTGAAAAAACAGTGTAGTTCAGGTCCAAGCCGTTTTCCTGAATTTAAATCCTCCTTTCTAATTTACATTTTTTTTTGTGGCACAGATGATAGGAAATGCATTTTAACACGGTGTTTTACAGGCTGCCCTTGCACGTTGATAATCCCTCCTTCAAGCGGAATAATATGGCAGGCCAACCCCCTACCCCAACCACCACTCTACTCCGCGTCCTCCAGGGCAACACACCAAATTGTTTAACTAGTGCAAGAGGACCTGTTTGTGTCCTGCCAGCCAGTACCCCCATCTGCATTGCCCTCCCGCCAAACGGTCGCTACACCGACACCAAGCGTCACTCGGCCGTATTGACCCAAAACACATCAATCTGCAATGTGGGGGATGTAATCGCTGGAATTAAAATAATAATTACAATCGAAGAGGCAGTGTTGTTACCAGCTTTGCTCGGAGCAGACACCCATTACAGGATATTGCAGCAGTTAATTGGGTTGACAAAACAGTGGCACTCTCGGGGGGTGGGGGGGGGGTCATGGCTGACCAGTCTGGGCGGAGCGTAAGCTCCGCAGACACCCTTGCCGGGAATGGGTTAAAGCCCTCCAGTGTCCTCGGTGTTGTTGCGGGGCGTCGCCCCTGAGCGCTTTCATGGCTCTGAAGTGCGCTGTCTTGTCTAATTGCTTTAATGGCACCTGCACCGGTAATCCTGGGTAATTAGCCCTGCAGAAGCCGGCGGCCGCTTTTATCCTGGTCAGGAAGGGGGGGCCACCTGGGGTGGCCGTCGTGCACGACGTTGAGGGGTATGGGCACGCGGCCCGGTGCCGTGCAGATCCATCCCAGGCCTGTGGACCAGAAGGCTGAACGTTATAAGTTGCATAAGTCGCTTTGATGGACCCGCTTGTTCGTTTTGAGTGTGTGAAATTCAATTGTGTGAAATTAAATGTATTTAGGGGGGTTTATTTAAAGGTGTGAGCATGTGGGGGGGGGGGGGGGGGGGGAGGTGGTCGGAGCTACCCGTGCCTGTCTCGCCTTCCTGCGGAATTCCTCCGGGGGGAGCACTGCACGCACTGATGCCTCGTCCTCCTTGCGCCTTTGATCTGTCACAGGGACTCGGGCTGCCTGGCTCCTGTTCCTGCGCAGCTGCTCTCTTTTAGCCTGTTGCGTCACCTGTCTTTTACCGAGGTGGCCAAAGGGGGGCGTTGTTTGTCCGATTTTATATATGTAGGAGTTGCATTTGAACAGATGAATCTGTGCACACCTTGTGCTATCAACATTACTGCTGAATTTGTGTTTAAGTTGCTGCCTTACTCTCCTGCACACTGCATATAACCTGTCTTGCCCTCCTCCCCGTCTCCCAGCCAAGTCCCATCCCCAGCCCCATTCTGGGTGGAAAGCCCAATGCCAGCCAGTCCCTACTGGCCTGGTGCAGGGAGGTGACCCGCAACTACCGTGGAGTGAAGATCACCAACTTCACCACGTCATGGAGGAACGGCCTGGCCTTCTGCGCCCTGCTGCACCATTTCCGGCCCGACCTCATGTGAGTCCCCAAGATGTCGCTGTGTGTCTCTCCCCCCCCCCCCCCCACCGCCGTTCCCTCCCTCCACATTCCTCCGGGTGCCTCCTACCATGCGATCATTTCTGACTGTCCTTCTCCCTCTAAACGGACCCGAACGGCGGTACGCAGGAAGATTATTGGAATTGTATGCTGAAATCTAATGGGCTGCGTCAACCTGTAGGTCTTTCTGTGACAGTAGGGGATTACCTTGTGGTGAAGCTGGTTTTATGTGTAGGTGTCTGGTGTACGCCTGTTGACGTCATCTCGTGCACACTTTGTGGGGTGGTTTGTGTTCAGTCTGAGCAGTCTAAGTTTGAGGGGGTTAGTGCTCCTCTGACCCCTGGCCACCCTGAGGCTTCGCCCCCGGTTTTCTGTGCCGTGGGGTCGGCCAGTCTGCGTCCTCAGGTGGCTGTCGGACATCAGCGCTGCCTGTTATAATGTCAATAATGCTGCAGCTTATATTGAGCAATCGGTGACTCTGTTGTCGTGTGTTTCTTTTCTCTTCCCTCCCTCTCAGTGACTACAAGAACCTAAATCCGCAGGACATTAAAGAAAATAACAAAAAGGTAAGTCCCTGTCTGAGCCGCTTCTGGGTTTTATTTCATTCTTTAAACCTGTAACCTTGGATGAAGGTCCGTTGTCTTGTTTAGATTCTGTCCCTACAGCCCCCCCCCTCCCCCTCCTGTCCATCATGGTGTTAAACCAGCAGATGTTGTCTGTGATGTGGAGCTGTGTGTGTGTGTGTGTGTGTGTGTGTGCGCATATGTGTGTCTGTTTTTGTGTGGGATTGTCTTTAGGTCGTGTGGACATTTTTCAGGTCTCCACTTTATAAAAATCTGAGACTGAAGTCAAAAAACTAAAAATGCCAAAAATATTTGGTTCCATATGGTTAAGGCTCAGAAATGATTAGTGTTATTGTTACTAGGGTCAGTGTCATCGCCACAGAAATGAATGGCGAGTCCCCACAATGATAGGAATATGAGTGTGTGTGTCCACGTGGACACAGGTGTCTCTCTGTCCACCATTTAATAAAACTGTTGCCGCTAATGCATGTTTTCTGCCCCCCCCCCCTTTCCTTTTGTGTCAAATCTCAAGTGTATCACTTATTGCCCCCATGTTCCCTTCCGCACCCCCCTCAGAAATGGCTGTCATTGTTTATTATGAAAGCCCCCCCTTGAGCTGCACCTTTCCCTGAGCCTGTCATTCACTGGTGCCCCCCCTCCCCGGCTGTGTGAATGCGTGGGCTGCTTCCTGCGAGCCGCTTCCTGCCTTCACACGACACCCGCCATGGCCCCCACAGCCCTTGTGTTGGGGCACAATGGCTGAGCGCAGTGCCCCACCAGGCGTGGAGCGTCCCGCGATGCCGTCACCGCCCCCCCCCTCCCCCCCAATTAAAGCGGCACTCAGCCGTGAATGATGGTCCTTCTCCCTCTCCCCGCCCCTCTTGGCCGGCTGTGTGTAGAGGCTGCAGAGCACCTGGTCTCAGGTGACCACCTAAGGAAAGGGCTCAGCCACCTGCGCTTCCCTACACCTACTGTAAAAAAATTCCATAATTCTCAAAATTTCCCATACAGGGGAAATATAGACTAATCCTGGACGTCCTAGGAGCCTTGTTTGTGCCTCTGCGTGTGACGAGCAGAGGGTGAAGTCATTTCCATTGTGACACCAATCCCCAGTGTGGAGTGTAATTGGAAAACGCTTGACACACTGTGTTGGGACAAATATTCAGAGAACGTTGGGGGGGGGCGGTGGTCGGTGTCGGTTGCATGTCTTTTTTTGTTTTTTTGTTTGTTTTTTCCTCCCCTCCCAAAAAGTGGTAAGTGCTGTACCTCGCCACCTTATAGGAACATAAAAACTAAATGCCTGCACTGAGATAGTAGCTCACCATTCCCCTGCTCCTGGAGTTGCACTAGAACAATAAAAACACACTCTTGTCTGTTGAATATGTCAGAAATTCAGTCAGGGCTCCTAATCCCCTCTTTAGTTTTGGCCTCCTTTCCTGAGAATGAGGGGGGGACCTGTGGGGGTGAGGGGGTCGTCAGCGCAAACTTTAAATGACTCTGTGTAAAAGCAACCTCTTCTCTCCACGCCAACACCTCCTCCATCCTTGCTTTGCCGTTCACCCCCATGTAAAGGTCTGTGCTGCAGTGGCCATTGTTAAACCTTCATGCCAAGAAAGAACAGAGTTAAGGGTGGGAGGGAGAAAACTGAGAAGGGAGAATGGAAGGGGGGGGGGGGTTGTAATTAATTGTAAATTGAGAAACGGCTTAACTCGATTATCCGTCCACCCACTCCTCCTTCCCCCAATACACACACGTATACAACCCCCCCCCCCCGAAAGAGGAGCTGATAACCCCGCCTATCGGAAATGTCAGCCACTGCAGACAATGGCTGCAGTGTTGGCAGCCCCGCCGGAATCAGGTGCCTCACCGTAGATGCGTGCTGCGATACGGAGACGAACCCCCATCCTTTCACGGCCGGGCCCGAGACGCGGACGGACAGCCAGGGACGTTTGTGTGCGATGTTGTCCCTCCCCATTTGGTTCTATTTAAAATGATAATGTTATCAGTTGATCTAAGATTCAGCTCCTTGGCTGGTGGGTGTTTGTCGTCGGAAGTAAGCAGTCTTGTATGTGTTGGGGTGGGGGGGGGGGGGGGGGTTGATAAGCCCCGGGATTAGAGTGGTGTCTCTTTGCATCTTTTTCCTTATCTTGGGGTGCCATCCGCGGCTGCTTGCCATTGTCCTGCTGGAAACCCTCAGGTGTTACTGTGTGTGTGTGTGTGTGTGTGTGTGTGTGTGTGTGTGTGTGTGTGTGTGTGTGTGTGTGTGTGTGTGTGTGTGTGTGTGTGTGTGTGTGTGTGTGTGTGTGATTCTCTCACCCTCTCCCCCACATTTGGCCCTTTACTGTACCTGCCCAGTATATACACCCAGTCCCACCCCTGCCCCCCACCAACGGCTGTTTCGGTTTACAAGCATACAGCTTACCCCTCCACCTCCCTCACTACATCTCCTGACTTGCACAGTTTTTAGCATTTTCCACATATCACGTGCACTGGCATCTCTGTAAAGAAGACCTGCCCGCCTTAACAAACCACTCTGCTTTCCCGTGAAGGCATACGACGGCTTTGCCCGCCTCGGCATCTCACGGCTGCTGGAGCCTTCGGACATGGTGCTGTTGGCCATCCCTGACAAGCTGACCGTCATGACGTACCTGTACCAGATCCGGGCACACTTCAGTGGCGAGGAGCTCAATGTGGTGCAGATTGAGGCCAACAGCAGCCGCAGCACATACAAGGTGGGCGACTTTGAGACCGACACGGACAGCTCCATTGGTCAGGACAAGTTCTACGCCGAGCTCAATGACCTGAGGCGGGACAGTGATACGCAGTCTGCCGGCAGCACCGTCGACGGGCCTGGCCTGGTCGGCGAGGAGTCTGCGCCGTGTGTCACGGCTACGGCCGTGTCTCTGGCAACTGTGTCTGCAGGAGAGCCCAGTGTCGAGCGGACCTCCACTTTACCCCCGCAAAGCTCCAGCTCTGTCACCGAATTTCCCTCATCAGCCCCTCAGGCCAGGACCTCTGATGTCTTTACCGAGCCCGGGCCGGCTCTTGGTTCCCCGGCTAGCGACAGAGGGACCGACGGCGCTGATTTACCGCAGCCCCATCCAGTGCCAAGGATGCCGAAGGGGGAGACTTTGGACCAGGGAAACCAGCAGCTGAGGGCTCAGGAGGACAAGCCGGTTCCGGAAGCGGGCCTTTCCTGGGAGCCAGGTGGAGAGGGGGGAGGTGGGGACTGGGGGAGCCGAATGGCAGGGGTGTGGAGCCCGGCTCACCCACCCAGAGGGCAGCACCGTCGTCGCCTCTACAGCTGGGCCTCTACTGCAACAAAGATACTGAGCTTATGAAGCCGAAGTGGGCGGGCCTGCAGAACATGGGGGCGGAGCCTACCGGTGTCGGACAGGGCCAGGCGCAGCAGCAAGTCGACGGGCAGCGCAGTGCGCAGGTAATCTCCCGGATGTACTCAGTACTCAGCCGGCCAGCTAATAGGGCGGGGTAACTTCCCAGATACAGGTAATCCCACAAGTGTCCTCACAGAAAAACTGTAGTTTCACTCAGAGATAAATGGGGAAAAAAAAAGCCTAAACTGGTTGATATTTTACATTTCCGCTCCCAGTAATGTTTTCATTAATGTTTATAGGAGTTCGACTCCCCGTCCCCCGATTGAAGGGTGCTTGTCAGCTGAGCGTTTAGATCCCTGAGTCACGTCAACAATATGCTTAAAGCCTGGATGGATTTCTCCTATGTCATTCGCGAGTCGTGAAGTATGGCCACGGCTGCAGAATGAGTCTGCTCCATCTGTAGGCCGCGTGTCCCGCCAGCCGCGCCTGTGCGTGGATGACTGCCGATGGACTGGCTGATAGTGGCCCCCAGAGGTGGGGGGGAGGTGGGCTATCTCACGCCAGCCGTCATTTACTTCGGCAGTGAGTTTCCTGAGCCAGGGATGGATTTTTTTTTTTCCCGTAAATAGCAACATTCCACATTTCTGTGCCAAAACATCAAGATACAGGCCATGGCACAGGAAATGAAAACGTCTGGCTCTGACAGAACTCCCCCCCCCCCCCGTCCTGCCCCGCCGGGGCTTTCTGTTTCAGGAGGTGACGCCCGTCGCTGTGACGAATGTCTCCGAGGAGAAGGTGAGTCTGGCTGAACCACAGAGCTCTGAACTGGTTCTTAGACTCGCAAGCCTACAAAGTATAAAATTTCCTCTGCAATGTTTACAATAATAAAAGAAAAACACTCCCAGGAAATGGTTTGTGTGATGACAAAACTAATCAGAAGGTACTTAGGGGAGCTTTTGGATGATAACTGAGGTACTTCAGACCCCCACCTCCCCTCCTCCAATTAATTAATAAATGTTTAATTTCCCAGTTACAAAAAATGGGGCTTGAGAGGTTTTAAATTTAAATGTTCTGCAATTAGACAAATGATTGAGATGAGGTGGTTCAGTGAAAATGCTGTTGACGGAAATGATGCATTTCTCAGTGTTTCTGTCTGGCGGAGTAGTTTGGGCTGGAGCTGTGCAGGTTTTACCAGTTCCAGGTCCGCTTGTGCTGACCAGCCTGGTCCCACGATGCCCTCCCTCCTCTCTGCCCTCGCAGAAGGCACAGTCCCGGCAGGAGGAGCTGAAGGAAAGGGCCCGGCTCCTCCTGGAGCAGGCTCGGCGCGACGCTGCCATGAAGGCCTGCAGCAAGCAGCTGGGTGTCGCCACACCGTCCTGCGCGCCCCCACGGTCCACGCACGTTGTCGATGTGAGTGCATGACCCGTGCACCACACACCAGTCTGCACTGGGAGTCTGTACAGGGAGCTTGTGTGTGGCCTGGCTCCTTCTGCCGGGTGCTAGTGCCCTAGTCCCAGTCGCATTCATGGGAGGGAGGGGGGTCAGCCACGTTTTCTCCTCTGGGAGGCAGACAGAAAGGCCCTGCGCATACTCTACTGTCACGCTTAATGTGTACCGCACTGCAGCCGCCAGCCATTAGTGTGATTAGTCTAATGTGCCATTAAGCACCGAGCCTCCAGTGACGAGCCCCTCGGATTGGAGGCGGCACGTGGGTACCAGTGGCGAGGGGAGGGGGGCGGGTGACAGAGGGCTCATCAGACTCCTGTGGAGCTGGGGGTCTCTGTGCATGAGAGAGAGTGAGGAAATGGAGCAAGGAAGGCTTCCAAGTGTGACCACTAAGACTGTTTGCCGCCCCCCTCCCCCAGTTCCCTGTTTTAACTTTGTCTAGGAGGAACCTTTCGCTAACAGTATTTGATGGCCTCTCCTCCACCCTGTCTCCACAAGTCATAGTAAAGCACTGTTGTGTAAACCAGTTATACCTCTGCGCAGTGCGTGACGTCTACATCGACACTTTGAAGGATTGTTTGAGGACTATGATTTTGCAGACTGTATTTTGAGAGGCTATATGCATTGAAGATGTCAGGCTGCTGTTTTTCATAAAGTGGAAGCCAGCAGGCCAAGATCTTAGCTCATGCCACATTTGTGCGCAACCCTCAAAAAACTGAATGAGATTAGACTCTCTCCCGGCCTCTCACGGTGGCCGCTGGACCACAGTAGTGTGCTCTGCGTCGCCCCCATGTGGTAGCAGGCTCTGTCTGCCATTCCCACGCAGGGCTGTGATGCCATGCAGGGCACTTCGCTGTCAAGGACGCCTAGCTAATGAGGCAGTTAACACCGCACAAGATCCCATCTTTCAGGTTTATTAGGACATGTCAATCAAAGGGACCCCCGCCTCTCGTCCAATAATTGTGGGCGATTTAGATTAGATTAGTTGATCGTCTTGTTTTGATTGCTGGAACTGAGCGAGCAGGCTTACTGCGCAGTGT
This sequence comes from Brienomyrus brachyistius, assembly GCF_023856365.1. Lineage (NCBI taxonomy): Eukaryota > Metazoa > Chordata > Actinopteri > Osteoglossiformes > Mormyridae > Brienomyrus > Brienomyrus brachyistius. Next base: position 7,715,546 of record NC_064535.1, on the reverse strand, counting down.
CCCTCTAAGTAGCCAACACTAATGATTTATCATGCATAAGAAATGATTTAATTAAATTATATCCATCTTCATTGTCGGGCAGTGGTGGGAGGGGTCATCTGTGGTTGTAAGCTTTAGCTTTAAATGTAGTCTTCCTGGATGGGGAATTCAAGGGGGTGTTTTATGGCAGAGAAGATGGGAGATCAAAGCTGGGCTGTAGGGTCACTGTAACAGTCAGGGTGGTGACCAGCAGGTTGGTGCTCGAACACCTGCAGATCATCCCTCAGAAGACAGATCTTTTGAGGTTTGATGGCCAGCCGGCCATGGTGGTGAGAGAAGGCAGGGTTCCTTAGTGGGCGTCCCTGCCACGTAGCTCCTTAGCCTCGCTCATTGTGCTGCGTCGCTCGTCCTGCCCTCTCGCTGGGTGCCGGAGCTCAGGGGCCCTCTGCAGCAGCACAACATCGCCAGCTAATTGTTTTATACTTTGGTCTGAACTGAACCACCTAGGTGGGCTTCGTACCCTATTAGGAATCTCAGCCTCATTCCCTCTAATGTCACGCCCCCCCGCTACAAGAAAATCTGTAATTAGTGAACAGTTAAAAAAAAAAAAAAGCCCCAGTGCCCCCTTAACCTTCACTCCACTTCTTTCCTCTGACTTTAGCCTGAAAAAAATGCCATCATTCGCCCCCCCCAACCCCATAAATATGTGCTGTAGCTCTCCATTGTAATCCTGCTGCCCTTAGCTTCCCTGTTAGAACTTGCCTTTAGTTTAGGTCCTCTCGTTTTTATTAATGTGTTTTCTGTACATTTAAAGGGCCTGTCTTGGGAAAGTGTCTTGCTGACACTTAGCCAGGGTAATTACAGCAGCTAGTGCCTCTGGTGCTGTTGGGGGGGGGGGGGCATGCTGGAGCACAGGCGGGGCCAGGTGAGCTTCCTCCTGCTCACTGGGCTGTGATGATTAGTTTAATTGGGCCATGTTTGATGTTTGCCGACGAGACCTTTTCTCTCCCCCATCACGCACCCGCACACTCATCATCCTGACCTCTTTAAGTGCTGGTAACCTTTGGTGTGAGGCCATCACTGACTTTCAAACCGTCCCCAGCCCCCCACTATCTGCACATTTTTTTTTGTGCCTACATTTCTACACTCACTGCCCCCCTTTTCTTCCGCCTGTTCAACAGCCAGTCATATTTAGAATTTATAATTTGGTGATCAGTGGTCATAGCTGACACACCACAGCACAAACTGCACAACAACGAAATGTATCCTCTGCATTTAACCCGTATGTGACATCGTGACATAGCAGGGGCCATGCACAATGTATGACATCATGCAGATACAGGCCAGAAGCTTTGGTTAATGTTCACATCAAACAACCAGTATGGGAAGAAAGCTGATTTAAGTGACTTTGAATGTGGCACGGTTGTTGGTGCCAGACAAGCTGGTAGAAGTAGTTCAGAAACTGCTCATGTACTGGGGATATTCAAGCACAATGATCTCTAGATTTTACAGTGAATCAGCTGAAAAAGAGAACATCCAGTGAGAGGCAGTTCTTCAGGTGAAAATGCCTTGTTGATGGCAGAGGTCAGAGAAGAATGGCCAGACTGGTTCAAGCTGATAGAAAGGCAACTCAAATAACTACTCGTTACAACTGAGGTCTGCAAAAGTGCACCTCTGAATGCACAACACGTCAAATCATGAAGTAGATGGGCTACAGCAACAGAAGACCCCCCCCGGGTGCCACTCCTGTGAGCTAAGAACAGGAAACTGGCCCGACAGTGGGCACGGCTCACCAAAATTGGACAGTGATGAAATAATGTTACATAGTCAGATGAATCTTGATTTATGCTGCAGCATTCAGGTGCTCAGGTCAAAATTTGCTGTGAACATGAAAACATGGATCCATCCTGCTTTGTATCAGCAACTCAGGCTGGTGGGTAATAGTTTTGAGGATGTTTTCTTGGCAGACCTTGGGCCCCTTGGTACCAATTCAGCATCGTTTAAACGCCACAGAGTGTTGCAGCTGACCATGTCCGTCCCTTTATGATCACAGTGTACCAGCTTCTAATGGCTGCTTCCAGCAGGATAACATGCCATATCTCAAAGCTCATGTCATCTAACACTGATTTCTTAAACATGACAATGAGTTCACTGCACTCAAATGGCCTCCACAGTTGTCAGATGTCAACCCCATAGAGCACGTATGGGATGTGGTGGAATGGAAGATTCCCATCGTGAAGGTGCAGCTGACAGCATCACAAAGATGCTGCATATCTATCATATCAACATGGACAAAACATCTGAGGAATGTTTCAAGCACCTTGTTGAATATACGCCACGAAGAATTAAGGCATATCTGAAGGCAAGGTGTACCTAATAAAGTGGCCAGTGAGTGTACATTTATCATTCTCGAGTTATAAACTTTTAAATTCCTTTTAATGGGCTGGGTTATAGATAGATAGATAGATAGAAACTTTATTAATCCCTCGGGTAGATTCCTCTGGGAAATTCGGTTTGTGTACTGGAAATGAAATTCAGTTTATGTATGTCTGGGTTTATTAAAAATAACAGCTATAGTTCTTGGGCATCCCATTCTAGTGTAAACTGGCTCCCTGCTGGCTCTGGTTGGCTGGTTTTAGACCATTCTCCAGTACCATCCTCAAAGCCCCAGAGACCTTTCTATATAAATGCCGTATATGCACCTTGGTTACCGGCATCGGTTTGCGTGCACAGACACACATGCTCACAAACGTTTATCCTCCCATTCCACACTCGTATACAGACTGCTGTCACGCATCTGAGGGTGGGCCTAGCTAAACTGTAGATGGGTGGTCTTGCCCCCCATGCAGATACTGATCAGCCTGTGTGAGAGGGTCACCCTGTGCTGGGCTCCCTTACTGTGGTGACCGGGTGCACTGATACTGAGACTGTGTACCACATAACTGTTTGCTTATTTACATGCCCCCCCCCCCCCCCCCCAAAACTCTCTGAGATTTTAATTACCGCATTTGACATTTAAATGTCATCTTCCTGAAGGACAAGTCTGACCAGTACTCTTATTCCTGACACTTAATAAAAGTAAGCAGTTAAATGTTATTAATTATTACTTTTTTTTTCTGATGCCAGTGTTGGTGCTGATGCTTTTGCTCCAGCCCTCGCTATCAGGTTTCATTATCGCCCTTTGCAGTGTCATCGCCATGTGATTTTCAGAAGCGTAATTATTCCTGTTTGCAACCCCTTTGATAACGTGTACAGTTTTCTTTATCAAATGCATCGATCTCGGCGCGCTCGCATTGATCCGGGTCCGCCGTCTGGCAAGGGGTGATAAGTTGGTGTGGGGGATGGGGAGCTCTCCCTGCTCCAGCTCCTGCTGTCACTCATTTTTATTTACTTTCACTGCAGTTTGCGTGTGAGTGGGCCATCCCTGGGAAATATTCCCTGTCTAGCTGCCTGATTGGGTGTTAATGTTAATTAG